>NC_142033.1:87988195-88141171 GCF_982192425.1 Myodes glareolus
GTAGATGATGATGATGATGATGATTATAGATAGATAGATAGATAGATAGATAGATAGATAGATAGATAGATGATAGATAGATAGATAGATAGACAGACAGACAGATGATAGATAGATATATAGATAGATAGATAAATAGATATAATAGAGAGATAGATTATAGATAGATAGATTACAGATAGATAATAGAGAGAGAAAGATAGGTAGATGATGATGATGATGATAGATAGATAGATAGATAGATAGATAGATAGATAGATAGAAAGAAAGAATATTAAGATATAAAATCAAATATATAAGATCCACAGAAACTATAATTATAATAATGCAGTTTCCCAGAATGTCCTTTAAATGCAACTTTAAAGCAATTACTTGGCCTCTTGAAAAGAGCGTAGACACCTGCAATTAGAGATGAGAAATGGCTCAGAGACAGTAAACTCAACTACATTCTCTTAAACTTCATTTCCAAACATCTCTGCTGTAATGAAACCCTCACATTTGCCCCAGTAAATGTTCTTTGAAACTCATTGTTCTTCCCATTTTCAATTATACTGCATTTTGCTTTCAGGAGGGTAAGTAAAGGTCGAAATTAAAAGGAAACTCAATTATTTTGAAATATAAGTCAATCTAAAAAATACTGCTGACAGATACGGAGCCTCAGGGTTCATTCTTTTTTCTTTGCCTATTTGAGTGGGACTGGGTGAATCCTCCAGATCTGGAATTAAATCTTACACTGTTTTGAAATTTTTAAATAAAACACACAATGGTCCGATGATGTTGAGGTTTTCGAAAACTGTGAATAAGTAATTATATTTTCCACTTCTCTACCAATTTAAATAAAAAGAAAACTGGGTTGAATGTTTTAGAGGGGGAAAATGACTGCTAGTAGGACTTCTGTCCTTTATAAAGGCTATCAACTAGAAATACTTTTGTACAATAGACTCCTAGCACCTTATCAGCTCACAGAGACTCCAACTTCCCATTCCAACCCATGCTCACTGTGTGCTGCTCCTACATAACAGTAAAGCCCCCCTGGAAAAGAGCAGGTGAGGATGCCTGTGTTGGGTTTGTTAGCTGATAACCTACTTTTAATGACCAAAGATATGTAGGCTGTGAGTGTAAGCAAGGAGTGTCAATAATGAGGTTACAGCCATGTGGTTAATGCACTCTGTACATCACAAACTGCCTCTGTCTGTAGAAGACCAGCAAGTTAGGCAATATCACAACCCCAGCAGTTCCCAAAAGATTGTAATGTCAACAATATCCAGGGAGAGACCATTGCATAAGGTCCTGGGAAATATCAAGGTCTCAAAAAACTGGGGAAACATTTTAAAGTGTATCAAAGTAGTAAATTTTGCTTTTCAGAGATCTGAGTTTTTCTGTTGACTAGCTCGTTTGGTCTCAGTGTATTTCCAGAGACACTGGAAAGACGGCTGAGTGCACAGATTATTCAGGAAGAAGCAGTCAGCAAGGCATGCTGTCTGCTGCACCAGTGGGCTACGCATTTGGCATCTCATCACTGTGACCAGCACACAAAAGCCCAGTTTCCAACCAAAGAGAATGGCAGGCATGGTAAATATGCCAACTCTGCGTTACGCTGACCACCTCGCTCTAAAGGAGAACTCACAGCCTTTAACTAAGGATGGTTACTTTGTGTTTCTCCAGATGCCAGAGGAGGGAACAGACCCACTCAACAGCAGCTTCCAGAGGTGGAGATCGATCTGGAAAGGCATGACATGGTAGATATGTCCCACAGAGAACAGTTGCCTCCACCAAAAATGTGCTTACTTCAAAATGTAATCAGTAAGAGCTTTGTTTCTCGTAACCAGTGGCCCTAAACTCGTCCTTATGAAATTCTACCCTATAGCCATGACATTGCACTAGTGAATTCTTGTCTAGCAGAAAAATGTCAAAGAAAGAAAGAGAAGTTGAGTCTGCTAGATTAAGTCTGATGTGATGTTCCTCAGTATCGAATTGCTTGCGCATATCTGTTGTCTCCTCTGTAGATGTGAGGAGGGAGCATCTTTGAAATGTGTCTCTGCTCTCCTGGCAATCTTAGGGTAGGTAGGGCTGGGCAGGAAGAACTCAGCCCGCAGATGGTAAGTGTCCCATAAGTAAAGTGGGAAGAAAATATGTACTACACCTGTCTTTGTCTTTAACGTCCTCATAAAGAACAGCGACTACAATCCAATAATGCAGAGTATCTTCAACAAGTACAGAAGCTGGGCCAATTTATGTTTGCCGTGTTCACCCAAACAGCTCTGAAGTTGTCATGACCACAGCTCATAAAATCAACAACTGAATTTCTTTTTTTTTCTTTTTTCTTTCTTTCTTTATTTATTCATTTATTAAAAATTTCCACCTCCTCCCTGCCTCCCTTTTTCCTCCTCCTCCCCACCTCCCCCTCCCTCTCTAGTCTTAAGAGCAGTAAGGGTTCCCTGCCCCGTGGGAAGTCCAAGGTCCTCCCCCCTCCAAACAGGTCTATAAAGGTGAGCATCCAAACAAACCAGGCTCTCACAAAGTCAGTCCATGCAATAGAATCAAAACCCAGTGCCATTGTCCTTGACTTCTCAGTCAGCCTTCATTGCCAGCCACATCAGAGTGTCCATTTTGTTCACATGCTCCATCACTCCCAGTCCAGCTGGCCTTGGTGAGCTCTCATTAGATCAGTCCACCATCTCAGTGGGTGAACGCACCCCTCGTGATCCTGGCTTCCTTGCTCATGTTCTCCCTCCTTCTGCTCCTCATTTGGACCTTGGGAGCTAAGTCCAGTGCTCCAATGTGGGTCTCTGTCTCTATCTCCATCCATCGCCAGATGAAGGTTCTATGGTGATATTCATCAGTGTGGCTATGGGACAAGGCCAGTTCAGGCACCCTCTCCTCTGCTGCCCAAGGAACAATCTGGGGACCTTTCCTTGGACCTGGGAACCCCTCTAGAGACAAGTCTCTTGCAAACCCTAAAATGACTCCCTTAATTAAGATAAATACTTCCCTGCTCCCATACCACTCTTCCTCCATCTCACCCATCCCATTTCCGCAAGCTTTCCTGAATCCTCCCCTTCTCCCTTCTCTCTACCATTCACCCCTTACATCCACCCCCCAACAACCCCGTGCACCCAAGTTTTGCCTGACAATCTTGTCTAATTCCAATATCCAGGAGGATAACTATATGATTTTCTTTGAGTTTACCTTCTTATTTAGCTTCTCCAGGATCACTAATTATAGGCTCAATGTCCTTTAATTATGGCTAGAATCCACTTATGAGTGAATACATACCATATTCCTCTTTTGGGGTCTAGGTTACCTCACTCAGTAAAGCGTTTTCTATTTCCATCCATTTGCATGTAAAATTCAAGATGTCATTGTTTTTTGCTGCTGAGTAAAACTCCAATGTGTATATGTTACACACCTTCTTTAACCATTCTTCTATTGAGGGACACCTAGGTTGTTTCCAGGTTCTGGCTATTACAAATAGTGCTACTATGAACATAGTTGAATAAACACTTTTGTAGTAAGATATGGTATCTCCTGGGTATATTCCCAAAAGTGGAATTGCTGGGTCCTGAGGTAGGTTGACTCCCAGTTTCCTGAGAAACAGCCACACTGATTTCCACAGTGGCTGCACAAGTTTGCATTCCCATCGACAATGAATGAGTGTTCACCTCTCTCCACATCCTCTCCAGCATAGGCTATCATTGGTGTTTTTGATTTTAGCTATTCTGACAGGTGTAAGACGGTATCTCAAAGTTGTTTTGATTTGCATTTCCCTGATTGTTAAGGAAGTTGAGCATGACCTTAAGTGTCTTTTGGCCATTCAAACTTCTTCTGTTGAGAATTCTCTGTTCAGTTCAGTATCCCATTTTTTAATAGGGTTAATTAGAGTTTTAGTGTCTAGTTTCTTGAGTTCTTTGTATATTTTGGAGATCAGACCTTTGTCTGATGATGGGTTCGTGAAGATCTTCTCCCAATCAGTAGGTTGCTTTTTTGTCTTAATGACAGTGTTCTTTGCTTTACAGAAGCTTCTCAGTTTCAGGGGGTCCCATTTATTCATTGTTGCTCTTATTGTTTGTGCTACTAGGGTTCTACCTAGGAAGTGGTCTCCTGTGCCCATGTCTTGTTGACTACTTCCCACTTTCTCTTCTATCAGGTTCAATGTGGTCAGATTAATATTGAGGTCTTTAATCCATTTGGACTTGAGTTTTGTGCATGGTGATAGATATGGATCTATTTTCATTCTTCTACAGATTAACATCCAGTTATGCCAGCACCATTTGTTAAAGATGCTTTCTTTCTTCCATTGTATAGTTTTAGCTCCTTTGTTGAAAATCAGGTGTTCATAGGTTTGTGGATTAAGATCTGGGTCTTCGATTCGATTCCATTGGTCAACATTTCTATTTCTGTGCCAATATCAAGCAGTTTTCATTACTGTAACTCTGTAATAGAGTTTGAAGTCAGGGATGGTAATGCCTCCCGAAGTACTTTTATTGTGTAGGATTGTTTTGGCTATCCTGGGTTTTTTATTTTGCCATATAAACTTTATTATTGTTCTCTCAAGGTCTGTGAAGAATTTCGCTGGGATTTTGATGGGGGTTGCATTGAATCTATAGATTGCTTTTGGTAGAATTACCATTTTTACTATGTTGATCCTCCCAATCCAAGAGCATGGGAGATTTTTCCATTTTCTGGTATCCTTTTCAATTTCTTTCTTCAAAACCTTAAAGTTCTTGTCAAATAGATCTTTCACTTCCTTGATCAGAGTTATCCCAAGATACTTTACTCTATTTGTGGCTATCGTGAAAGGTGATGTTTCTCTGATTTCCCTCTCTGTATCTTTGTTCTTTGTGTATAGGAGGGCAACTGATTTTTTCGTGTTGATCTTGTATCCTGCCACAGTACTAAAGGTGTTGATCAACTGTAGGAGTTCTCTGGTAGAGTTTTTGGGGTCGCTTATGTACACTGTCATGTCATCCAGCAACTGAATTTCAAATAAGGAAATATCCTTGGCCTACATAGGATGTGTTTTAGCATGCCCTCTATTCTGGTTGCAGCTTACTTGAGAATTTCTTCAAGTTTTTCAAACGTGGAAGTTGGAGCGAATAAGATGTGATGTTGGCGGCTGAGATCCAGCTATTTTTAAATAGCTCTTAGGACGGGCGACTACCACAGCTTGATTAAGAGGTGTATGCCGAGATCATCCGTCATCCGCTTGTCTTTTAAGCCCTGAGGGGTCGTTTGTGCCAGATCACAGAAAAGAAGTACTCCCCAAGAGACTAAGGACCGCACTACCTGGTAATCAAAAAAGAGAAATGAGCATGGCATTGAAGAGACTTAGGGAGGCGGGCACAAGACGCGTTTGTTTATCCCCTAATACAAATTTCCTCGCGGATACCGTTCATTTCTGCTCCCCTTGTCCTCAGCCTGAAAAGAAATTGCATCATTTCTCTTCCACTCTTTCACATCTCCACACTTGCAGCGCACCTCTTGCATCGTCAAGCATGCTGGATGTCGGCCTTGCCTACAGCTCTGAAACAAACCAGCATGGTCCCCAGCCCAGAATGGCTTCTACAGATTTTCAGGAAACTAAAGGATCATCTCGTAAGATCTTTGGAATCCAGGGGTGCAAGGGCACACAGGCCCCTGATTCTGAGAAGTCTGAGCTCAGCTACAAAAGCTGCCACCAAAACTTTCATGAACCTGTAACTTCCCTGGCAGGGCTGCAGTGATGTAGCAAGGACCACTGATCACCCAGGCTGGGTCTGGATCCGCCATACTATGCAGTAAGAATTCACTACGAATATTTGTTCTTCTCCCCCTCCTCCTTCACCCTCCCTTCACCCTCCCCCCTCCTCCTTCGTCTTCTCCTCCTTCACCCTCCCCTCTCCTCCTTCACCCTCCCCCTCTCCTCTTTCACCCTCCCTCTTCTCCTTCACCCTCCCCCACCTCCTTCATCCTCTCCTCCTTCACACTCCCCCTCTCCTCTTTCACCCTCCCCCTCTCCTCCTTCACCTTGTCCCTTTCCCCCTTCTTCCTCTCCCCCCTCTCTATTCCTCTCCTTTTTAAATTAAATTCACCCACCTGTACCTGTCTGGCTGATATCCACTCCAGAGCAACAGATAAAAGATAAAATACCAAAAAAAAAAAATCAAAACGAAAATACTTTGCAAAGGAATGCATGAAGGATGGCATTATTGGAGAAAGTGGCTGAAGCTGCATGGACCGACACCCAGCGCTTCACTTGGCTTCCTTAACAAGGTGAACCCCATGCCCCAGATTGGTTTCCCGGGCCAAATGCCTCCGAAGCACAAACCTTGGACATTTCGAAAGTTTAAAATCCAAGAATTCCCCCAACACCTGCCCATTTCATTTCGTTGCCAGAACAACTCCACAAAATGAAATGCATTTTGAACTTTTTATAATGAAATGATTTGGAGTCTAAGTACAATTTAAATATGTCTATCACAGAATCCTTTTGAATATGTAAAATATGTGAATAGCAATACAAAGACTCTTTTGGGTGTTTGTTAAGTATAAAACATTGATGTTGTAGGGATATCTGTGGATTTTTTGTACATGTTTAAATTTTCCTAGGCCAGAGTATCTGGGTCACTTTCCATACTTCTCAGTTTGTATAAATTAAATCATTCTGTGACAACGAAGTAGGTCTTTACTCCATCCTTTTCAGAACATGTCTGAAAATGTTCTTGGATAATGCTACTCTTGTGTGTCCGTTTTCACTACCAGGCATTATTCCACAATATAAAAAGGAAAAGTTTATTTGCACACGGAAAACCCATGTTTTAAAAGAACACAAAGAGCTCTCCTAAGAAGGGAAATGAGGGGCCGCCATCTCAGGGGTCCGCACCATGCTTTGGATCCTTCTCTCCCTAATACTGAGAATTACTGTCTGCATAGGTGGGCAAGGCACACCCACAAATGCACAGCAATGCACAGCAGCATGTAAGATACATGGTGACAGCCCGGTGTGCCTGACCGGAAAGCAGTGATGCCCTCTCTGCCCCCGGGGAGCAGTGCAAAGAGCCTGAGTATCAGCTAGTGGGACACCGTGTCTGCTCACCCTGCAGAGTGCAAGTTTCTATGCCTAAGAAAATTATTAAAATTGTATATGCCTTCGGAGCAATGCACCCTGATCTAGCTATAGCATTCAGCCTCTTTACAAAGTCATAATAACCACCTGGGATTAGCCAGACTTGCTCTGTTCAGAAATCGTCCCCCAAGAGGTCATTTACCCCTCAAGCCTCAAAGGAAATATTTTCCTTTCTCTTCCATAACCTGCTTAACTAGCTATCCTGAGGACAAGGCCAATGAAGGAAGAAGTGCCTGGGCCCTCACCAGCTGTACTTCAGTCTCTTCTAGATGGCCAGGCAAAGAGTCGATCCCTGCATCCCATACACAAGGAGCCCATGGTTGAGAGACTGTGCCTCCACCATGGTGCATTTAACAGAAATCGGGGAAAATAAAATAAAATTTAAATTAAAAAAGAAAGAAAAGAAACCCGGCTGGCTGATGAGATATCTGAATTATATCTGAATATTAAACTGAATTAATAGTGATAGAACCAGCTGTGTGCGTTCGGCGCCCAGGTATGGGGATGTGGGGACCTGGCATTGACAGCTGCTAGCTAGAGGGCAACATTGGTGGCCTAGATGTTGTCGAGTGCAGGACTTCCTGCTGATACACAGAGACAGAGAAAACACACTGGAGCTCCCTAAGGCAGGAGAACACCTGAAAGGTCATCAGCAGTGTGGCCTCAGCCCAAAATGCCTCAGCCTTCCCTGCTGAGCCTCTCACTCAGAAGCAAGATCCTGATTCACCCTTGAAAGGAGAGTTCTCGTGGGTGCTCGGGGCCCTAGCTGATGGGCAAGCACATCTATACGATCAAATGCTTCTCATCAGTGCACGTTACTGTCACATAGAAAAAATACAAACTACAGAATTATCATCCTGATTCAAAAAGAGAAGCTCTGTGTGTGTGTGTGTGTGTGCGTGTGTGTGTGTTATTACATATATAAACATAGCGTGTTTCCAGGTATATGAAGTATAAAGATAGTCAAAGCTAGTCTTTGGTTATGGATGCCAGAGATTAGTGTTAGGTCAATGGTAAAGGTGTGGTGGGTGACTAGGAGGAATCACGAAACACTCAGGTAACAGAAATGGTCTCGGTTTTGTGCTGTGATCCCACAGAGAGCTGTGAGTGGCTATACATAGTCAACTTATTATCAAGACCTGTAGATTTTACTGTAGGGGGATCATATTATACTTTTTAACAGGCTTATGTGAAATTGAAAAAGTCATGTTTCTGGCTGGAAAGCTGCCTCTCTAGGTGTTTGACTAAGGAGAATTCAGACTGGGTAGGAAGAACCAATTCTATTCCAGCGAGACAGAGAAGATCTTTGGAAGTCTGCATGGGTTCTAATAGCCAGAAAGAGCCAGGAAACAACAGGTAATGCGCTGAGAATCTGGCTGCGCTGAACGCGGCCCCAGCTCTGTCGCTCCTCCGCGGGGCAGGAGGAACAGAAGCATCATCAGAAAGGCATGCCTGGCGGCTCTGGTGAGAAGTTGAATGCGTACCTCTCACAAAACCTGTTGTCGGCTTAGATGGGCAGTACCCTCTGGAAGAAAGATAAGCAAAGGATAAGAGAGGCCCATTTTGTCACCGTGGACACCAGGGACAGTGAGTGACTTGCACTGTCTTGAGCAAGAATCTATTGCTTAAAACTGAGCTACCTTTGGGCCCTCTAAACAAAGAATTAACACAAAACACAGACTAAGGAACTTAAGTTTAAAATGGCGCAGCTCCACGTCAAGAGACGCAAGCAACATGAAAGCCAGGAGGAGGCTGGACTAAGTGTCGTCAGAGAAGGACATGTGTGGGGTGAAGATGGTAGACCTAAGCAACCGAGAATAATTCTGCATCTTGATAGCCCTGAGCCTGGGGTTGATAGTCCTGAGCCCCCAGCCTTGGAGCCGCCAGTCCATCTTCCCTGCTGTGGAGAATAAAGCTCTAAGAACTGCGAGATTTTTACAGTCTCGTTCCTCCAGAAGGAAGGGAAACGATGGGAGAATATGGAAAATACGAAGACAGTTCCCTCACACTCCGATCATGGAGCTGTGCTTCTTTTTCCCACTCCCAACACATTTAAAAGAAATCTGACAACTATGGGGTTAACCACCCAGAGATCTTGTGGGAAGGAGGCAAGCAAGAGTGGAAGAGCCTGCCCAGCCCACACACTGCAGAGCCAAATGTGGCCAGTAGAGGCCCCTAGTGTGCAAAGAAAGGAAGCAAATGAATTGAGAGCTCTGGGGGACATTGGACACTTTTCCAATACAGGCTCAACACCAGCAAAGGACATAGGAAAGACAGGAGTTCAGCTGACACCACCCAGTTCATGCTTATGATTAAAGGTCTTCAATTCTCGAGGACCCAGGAGAAACTACTTTCCCCCACCCCCACCGCTTATTCTTTATAGTATTATCATATTGCTATTTAAAAAAAACAACTCGTTTTTATTTTTAATGCCCTTCATACATTCATGTGTGTATGAGAGAGAACGTGTGTGTGTGCGTGTGTGTGGCTCTGTGTGTGTGTGTGTGTGTGTGTGCATGCGCGCGCATGTGTATGTCACAGCCCATGTATTGAAAGAGGTCATAGTCCCTCAGGTCATCAGGTTTGGCAACAGAAACCTTTAAACTCTGATTCATCTCAATGGCCTTTAAAAACAAAAATTGCACCTTTTTTCCATTCTTTTTTTCTATTTTGAATCCTGATATTCCTTGTTTATATTTCTGCAATATTCGTTCATGGGGTATGGTTTTTTAAAGGAAAAATATCTCTTATTTTATTGATTAGCTTTCCTATATTTATATAATTTTGTTTGAGGAACTATATTTTGGGAATCTTTATTTTTTTCTAACCTCTTGTTGTGGCTGCTGTTGCTTTTTCCCCTTCTGCTCAACCATATTCTCCATTCATCTTGTCCCGGTCCCTTTCATGCCTCTAACCTGTCTTCTCCTTTCATTCTTCCCTGTCTCCTTTCTTAGCTCATACATGTACTGTTTCCGTACTTCCCCTAAAGAATTTATAGCCTTACCGAACATTTTCTATCCTATTGCTATTGGTGTTATTTTAGTGGGTGTTCGTCGGTTTGAGGTATTTCTGTGTTTTGCGTGTTCTGCTGCTGTTCTTCCAGCAGCTTGCTCTCAACTCTCTGAATGGTACTGGAGAGTGATCCTCATAGGAAGATCCGCAAATTAACCCAGAAGAGATAGTCAAGCCAACAGTCGTGCAAGTCACAACAAAGAAACACAAGAAGCATGAAAATTCGAGGCACTAAGACAGCTCCAAAAGATCCTAACTCCTCAACTCCCAATCAGTAGATACTGAACTGAGTGAAATTCCAGATTACGATTTCACAAGTTGAGTAGGAAAATATCACTGATCTCAAAGAGGATACAAACAGCAGACAATTTCAGTCCAGGACTTAGAAAAGAAAGTTAGTAGCAGACAAGAAGGGTAATCAAGGAAATTAACATTTTGAAAAAAATAGAAATTTTGTAAATGAAAATCTCAAAGAATCACTAAAAAAAAATTTGCAGTGGAAAGCATCACCATTAAACTCAACCAGCAGAAGAAAGAAGATAATCATCTCCGTTTAATTATAGGAAGATTTTTCTGTCTCTAGACACACAGACATTCAAGCACAGAAGGCGTATAGAACTCTAAGTAGATATGACCAAAGAAGAGCAACTCTGTGGCATATTATCATCAAGATGTGGAAAATAAATTTTTAGAACCGTTAAAAGCTATAATGGAGAAACACTAACATGGCTACATGTGAAAAACACAGAAGAATCTTATCAGATCTCTCATCACAAGCCAGGAAGTAACAAAATGATAAATAATTACCAACCAAAGTTCAAATGTCCACCAAAGCTCTTTTTTTCTAAATTCATGGATAAAATAAAACATTTTCAAGACCAGCACAAGGGAAATCATTTCACAACCTAGACAGCACCCGATATACTTAAAGAATACTATAAAGAGGGGGGATTGTTTCCACCATGATAGCATAGCAAAGAATAAGTTCCTGAAAGGAATAAATGTTTAAAAGAGAGAACGAGGCTAGGAAGGGGTTCATTAAGCATAATTCAGTAGACCAGAAAGCCCTTAATTAGTTAGTGAGAAAGGGAAAAATTAATCATCCAATTAGCTAGAGAATTTCAGACATTAGCAAACACTTCTCAATAATGAGCCTAAATATGAGCGACCTCAACTGTACAATAAAGAGATGCAGAGTCATTCACTGGAATAAAAAACAAAAGATGAAACCATTGACTGTATCCAAGAAAAACACCTCACTGGAAAAGGCATCCAAAAACTGAGAGTCAAAGGAAGGAAGTCCCTCTATCAAGAAAATAGGAGCGAAAGGCAAGTGAATGCCCTTACACCGCTGTGGGATTAAAACTCAAATTGAACTAGCCGGAAAGGATAAAGAAGGCCACTGCACATTAATTACAGAAGCAGTGCATCAGAATACTCTGACAATTTAAATATGTTGACAATCTAAATGCAGCTCCAGTTTCATAACACGAACCCTAATGGTCCCCCAGAATCAGCTAACAGTAATAGTGGGTGACTTCAGGGCCTCACCCCACCTTTTGTTAGGTCACCTAAGGTAGAGCACAACAGAGTCTTCACGGAGAAACTGCAATACAGAGTGACCAAGTGATCGTGCCAGACAGCAATAGTGCATTCCAGCTGGAGATATACAGGGTCTACATTCCCTTCTCCAGATACTGTGGGACCTTCTCAGGACGACAGTCTCAGTCATGAAATGAGTTTCATCAAATACAAAAGAATTATTAGTTTCTTGTGCTTTTCACATCTTAGTGAAGTAAAAGTGGAAAGCAATGGTGACAGAAAGGGTAGAAACTCCACAAATACTTATGAGTGAACAATATGTTCTTAAATGATCAGGGGAATCCTTGAGGAAAGCTGTGAGAAGGTTTCAGAATTCTGGAAGTCAAATGAAGAAAACCACAAATCTTTGGAATATATCTAAGGCAATTCTCGGGAAAAAGTTTGTGCTGGGTGTTTGTGCTGGGGTGGGGGAGTAGAAGAAGCAGAGGAGAGAGAGAGAGTCCAAATAACCCAATGAAGTAACTCAAGGTCTTAGAAGAAAACAAGAACAGAGCAAACCCCCAAACAGTAGGTGACAAGAAACAATAAAGACCACAAGATAAATTGGAGCAATGGAAATTAAAAGAAAGGTTCAAAGAATCCATCATATAGGAGTTGATTATTCAAAAGGATAAACACAACTGACAGACCCTAGTTAAACTAACCAAAACAAGAGGGGGTAGCTTATCCATTCTGAAATAGGGACAGACAGTCAAAGCAATGACGGGGACTGTGTTGAACCTGTCGTTTATCTTGAGTGTGTTATTGTAACACAGTGCTTTCCAGACTGTGAACATGGAATATCTCAGACTGCTCGCATCTTTCGTTGATTTCCGTGGTTCAAATTTTGAAGAGATACATTTTGCCCTTCTAATTAAGACATTCTTAAGCATTTTATTCTTTTTCATTAATTAAATTTCACCTTTGGCATTTTCAGACATGTGTCAAGGCAATCTGACTACCCTGATGGCCCACCCCGTTAGACCATTTCCGCCAGCTCCAGCCAGTCCCTATCCTCTGTTCACATTGTTTGGTTTTGTTTGCTTTTTGACCTAATGAGTTTCACCACTACTGGCTTGGCGATCCGGGGTTCGGAGCTATTCATTGAAGCTTAGTGAACCGACCAGTGGGTGCACACCTGAAAACAGTGACGACCCCATCCCAGAATCTTTCCTTAGCTAATGGCTCAGCAAGGATGTGCTGGACCTGTGGTACACTTCCTCCTCTCAAACTGCCTATTGGTAGGACCAGTCTTGGGCAGGGCCAGTGCAGATAGCCACAGCCGCTGTGAGTTCAGGAACGAAGTGATTCTGTCACTCCCAGAAGATGGCAGTTGTCAGTCTTTCTTTCTATCATCCAGGTCTTACATGCTTTCGCCTCTTTGGTGGTGTTCGATGAGCCTTAGAGAAGTGGGATCATAGTCTCGCTTAGGGCAGAGCATCCAACCACAATATTCTCAAACCTTGAGCAGCCATGAGTCTCTGCATTCGCCACTGCACACTGCAAAGAAAGCCTTCTCTCAGTGATGCTGAAAGCAGCATCTGTCTATGGGCATAAACATAGTTATTTAGAAGGTAGCTTGACGTCATGACAATTAAACCAATAACAGGAAAATATTCCCCACGAGGGCCTATGACTTCCCCAGCCATATGTTCTTGCCGAGACTTTTACTGCCTTGCTTGGGTTTCTTTTTGCAAAGCAGGCCTCAAATCCAATTGAAGAGTAGTTGATCACTGCCGTAAGAGTCTGCCACTCCTACACAAATATCTTATATAGCAAGTGGTATTTCATCCCATATGTGCACAGGTGGGTAAGACTACTGATGCCTGTCAACTCCCCCAGCCTATGTAACACCTTCCAGGATTATAAAATCTAGCTAGCAGCCGAGATGTTTCTAGATAGTTCCAGAGTGTTTTCTCTATGTCTTACAACCAAGTTGTGTGGTGTCTTTGACAAAAAGGTCTTATCGAGTTTTGGGGGGTCAACAAAGATAAAGAGTAAGAACCTGTATTGTTTTGATGCCTCCGTGACTGTTCAAGTTTGCTTTTTGTTTCTGTAACAAAAGAAACTTGGGGAAGAGAGGGTTTGTTTGGCTTATACTTCCTGATCATAGTACAATGTTATAGAAAGTTGGATCAGAAAACTTAAGTAGGAACAGAGAAAAGAACCATGGAGTAATACTGCTTACTGGCTCATTTTGCATGGTTTAGTCAGCTTGCTTTTTCATACAGCCCAAGACCACTTGCCCAGGAGTAGCACCGCCCATATGGACTGGGTCCTCCCACTTTAATAACTAATAAAAAATTATGCCCCACAGACATGCCCACAATATAGCATGATTAATAAAAACCCAGAGACAGATATTGGAGTTCAACACAAAGGTCAGAAAAGCAAAACAGCCAGCCACTGGTTCTTACTTGGAGTAGGCGGGCCTTTTGTCTATGTGTTACATTCATTGGTCAAATAAAGAAACTGCCTTGGCCTTTTGATAGGACAGCAGCTTAGATATGTGGAGTAGACCGAACAGAATGCTGGGAGGCAGACGCCATGGTTCTCCTCTCCGAGACAGATGTAGGTTACACTCATCCCAGTAAGCCACAGTACGTGGTGATATACAGATTATTAGAAATGGGTTAATTAAGATGTGAGAGTTAGCCAAGAAGAGGCTAGATATAATGGGCCAGGCAGTGTTTAAATGAATACAGTTTCCATGTAATTATTTCGGGTATAAACTAGATGGGAGCCAGGCGGCGGGAAGCAGCCTGCCGCTCCTTTTACAACACTTACTTCTACCTCAGTCTAAGATGGTGGCCCTGCCTCCAGGAGTCCTCAGAATGAGACTAGCTGAGAGCCATCTCCTTCCATTTTATAATCCTCTCTAGGGCTAGGATTAAAGGTGTGCAACACTACCACCTGGTTTCTATGGCAAACTCGTGTGGCTACTAGGTTTAAATGTGTGTGCCACCATTGTCTGGTCTGGAAGACTGACCAGGGCAGCTGTTTTACTCTCTGATCTTCAGGCAAGCTTTATTTACTAAAATATAAATGAAATATCACTACACCACAACTCAATCTGACAGAGGCTATTCCTCAATTGAATTTCCCTCCCCAAGGGTGACAGTTTGTGTCAAGATCACAAAAACCAATCAGTACACTAACCAACAACTCATATCCTGGTATTGAGATTTTTTTGTTGTTCAACAATACATTGCATCTAGGGCTAGTACTATCTACCTATGAGGGTAACTCTTTTCTAGATGTTTTTACAAAGAAATTATTGAGACAGGGTATTACTATGCAACTCTTTCTGGCCTGGAATTCTCTATGTAGACCAGGCAGGCCTTGGATTCACAGAAATCTGCCTGCTTCAGACTGCTAAGTGAAGGGATTAAAGTTGTGTGCCACACTCCTGAAAGTTCATCTGAATTTGGTCCCAGAAACAACATTAAAAAATCTTGACATGAAATCCTTCCCCCCAATCCCCGGGCTACACACTAGGGACCACAGACCTGGCAGCTATACCAGAGGCCAGAGTGGTCCTAGGAACCACAGGGAAGACACCACCCACATGCTAAACTCTTTTAAGCCTGTACAACAACCCCAGATTTCATCCCTTTTCCTGGACTTTATACTAGGGCCCACAGCTCTTGCAACCTTGCAGGAGGCCAAACAGATCCTAGGAAACCCAGGTAAGACTTTGCCCATTGCCCACAAAGTCCCTTTGGTCTGCCTATCAGTCCCAGACTGCATATCAAGAAGACTTCTGCTTTATCAGAGGCCAGGCAAGATCTAGGAATCCCAGGTAAGACACCACCTATCACTAGCTAACACTTTTTAAAATACACACAATAACTCCAAAGAGTACTCCCTCCCCTGGGCTCCATACTAGGGTACACAGCCTAACAGAGGCCAGGCTGGTCCTTAGGGACCCCAGATGTCAGGTCAGATCTACAGATCCCAGTCTCCACCCTCTCCCTTGGGCTATATATCCTGGTCAACAACTTCAGAAGACTTCATCTTTACCAGGGACCAGGAAAAATCTAAGGACCTCTAGCCTCAAAACCCCAGAGAAGATAATCTATTAGACCTGAAGACATACTAGTCACCAGAACTCTTGCCACATAGGCCAGAAGACCAGAAAAGAAAGAGGAAACCAATGAACAAAACACCCATCTAACAAAGACAAACACAGAAATCAATACTTAGACCTATAATCATCCCAAATCTGTTGCCTAAATGCTAGTATAAGAACACAATCAATAACAGAAAAGGCAGTATGGCATCACCAGAGTCCTGCTATCCTACAACAACAAGACCTCAACAATCCACCACAGCTGAGCACAAGAAAACGACCTTAAAAATTACTCTATGAAGATAATAGAGATTTTTAAAGAGGATATGAACAACTCCGTTAAAGAAATTGAGAAAAAAAAACAAAAATTGGAAGAAACTAATAAATTCCAAAAGGAAATGAAGAAAAACAAACAAACAAACAATCAAACTGTTCAAGATTGGGAAATGGAAATAGGAGCAATAAAGAAAACACAAACAGAGGGAATTCTGGAAATGGAAAATCTGCTTAAGTAAACAGGAGCTACAAATGCAAGCATCACCAACAGAATACATGAGATGGAAGATAGACTCTCAGAAATTAAATACACAATAGAAGAAATAGATTCATCAGTCAAAGAAAATGTTAAATATTAAAAAATTTCAAACACAAAGCACCCAGGAAATCTTGGACACTATGAAAAGACCAAAAATTAAAAAAATATGAATAGAAGAAGAAACCCAACTCAAAAATCCAAAGAATATTCTTAACAAACCCATAGAAGAAAATTTTTTCCAACCTAAATAAAAACATGCCTATAAAGGGATAAGAAACTTATAGAACACCAATTGGATTGAATCAGAAAAGAAAAATTTTCTTGCCAAATAATAATCAAAATGCTAAACAAACAGAGCAAAGAAAGAATGTTAAAAGCTGAAAGAGAAAAGGCCAAGTAACATATAAAGACAGACCTATTCGCATGACACCTGACTTCTCTATGGAGAAACAAAAAGACAGCAGAGACTGGGCAGATGTGTTGTAGACTGTAAGAGACCATGGATTCCAGGCCAGACTATTATACCCAGCAAAACTGTCAATCACCATGGGTGGAGAAAACAAGATATTTCATAACAAAATCAAATTAAACAATATCTATTGACAAATCCAGCACTATAGAAGGTTCTAGAAGGAAAACTCCAACCCCAGGCAGGTAACTAGACCCCCAAAACACAGGCAATAAATAATCTCAGCTGAGAAAAACCCAAAGAAGGGAAACACAAACACATAAGCACACACACACACACACACACACACACACACACACACACACACACCACCAACACTACCAAACAATGAAATTACAGAAATTAATGATTGTTGGTCATTAATAGTATCAAAGGACTCAATCTGCCAATAAAAAAACACAGGCTAATGGATTGGATTGGAAAACAGAATTCATCATTCTGCTGCATACAAGAAACACACCTCAACATCAAAGACAGGCATTATCTCAGAGTAAAGGGTTGGAAAGATTTTCCAATCAAATGGGCCTAAGAAGCAAGCTTGTGTTGTTATCCTAATATCTATCAAGATAGACTTCCAACCAAAATTAGTCAGAAGAGATGAAGGACATTTCATTCTCATCAAAGGAAAAAATCCAAAAAGATGATGTCTTAATTCTGAACATCTATACCCCAAGAGTAAGGACACCCACACTGGTAAAAGAAGCATTACTAAAGTTTAAATCACACATAGAATTCTACACAATAATAATGGGAAATTTCAACACTCCATTCTCACCAGTCGGTAGGTAATTCAGACAGAAACTAAAAGAAAAATTAATGGAACAAACAGATGTTATAGCTCAAATGGATATCTATAAAACATTTCACCTAAACACAAAAAAAAATAAAATTTCTTCTCAGTACCACATAGAACCTTCTCCAAAATTGACCACATACTGAGTTATAAAGCAAATCTCAATAGATAAAAAAATGTAATAACTCTCTGTATCTTATCAGCCCATCATGGATTAAAGCTGAATTTTAACAACAGAAAGTCTACAAAGCTGTTATGTTTTACAGCTTACAGTTACTTGTAACTCCTCCAACAGCCCCAAAATTGTCTTCTGACCTCTTTGAGCTTCTACACTCATGTGCACATTCCTGCACACAGACATATACACATAACTAAAAATAAGTCCTTTAGAAAGTTTTGACTCAGTATATGCAAAACAGTAACTCTGATAAGTCATACAAAGGGACTAAAGGACATAAATCACACAATCATCTTAGTAGATGCAGAAAAGGCTTTCAACAACTCCAACATTCTTTCATGGTAAAAGTTCTGAAAAAAAAGTGGAAATATAAGAATTATATCTCTGGTGCAGGAAAATTGTTTATATTCCATCAATTATGTTTTAAATAAACATTGATTGGCCAGAAACCAGGCATGACAGAACAAATGGCACCCACATGGATTACTGCATCCACATAAAGCCTGAAAAAGCTTGGAGAGTAATTCTAGACATAGAAGAAGAGAGTTAAGCTTGGCTTATTGATAACAGCATTTTCTCAGGTGGTCTCTGCTTGCTAGAGGCAAGTGCTCTCATTTAAGAGAGACTTCCTGACTCAGCTTTAGCTGTAAAACCTGGCAGTTCTTTTAAGAGGTTCTGCCACAAAACACTTAAACAGTATTGATGAAATGGTGACCGCATGCTTTTGGTTTTCAGCCATAGCAAGAAAAAAGCCACACTGCTTTAAAATGCCGGCTTTCTGGGCCATCCTGCCAGGGCAAACTCTGACTCTTTCAGGCAGGCAGTCTGACTAAGGAGCATTTGAATGTGGTTTGTAAACACACTGCTGCAGCTTGCTTGCTGGCAGGGACCTTGAAATGTCATAGAGTTGTGGCAATAAACATGGCTCCAGCTGGTACCTCTGCCATGAGGCTGGAATCCCAGAAAACTAAGGAATGTCAAAGATATGGCTTTAATCCTGCTCATATTGCTTAGCATATTAAAGACTCACATGGTCAGAAAAAGAAGGAGATTTACAGTAAAGAGAGATTCAGAGATGAAGAAAACCTCTAAATGGTTTACAATGTGTTAAGATTATAAGCATGCAAAAAGGTTAAAGTCCTTAAAATAAAAAAAAAGAAAGAGAGTAGTTGGGTGTGGTGGTGCACACCATCAATCCCAACACTTGGTAGACAGAGGCAGGCAGACCTCTGTGAGTTCAAGGTGTGGTGGCACATGCCTTTAATCCCAACACTTGGGAGACAGAGGCAGACAGACCTCTGTGAGTTTAAGGCATCGTGGCAAACACCTTTAATCCAAGCACTTGGGAGACAAAGGCAGGTCTGTGAGTTCAAAGACAGTCTGGTCTACAGAGGGACTTTCAGGACAACCAAAGATACATAGAGAACCTGTCTCAAAAAGCCAAAAATTAAAAATAAAAGAAATAGAGGTTAAAATAAAGCCACATAAGAATGGAAAATACACAGAGAATCTTGATACTGTATGCTATTATTTTCTCTTTGAATTGTTTGAATGCTGAGGAACGAGTAACAGCTGCTAAAAGATATTTGCTTATAAATGCTGCTGAATTAATACAAGATAGGTACTTTGAAAATTCCTTGACTTCAAAATTGAAGACAAAAGATATGTTACTTTGGAGAAGAGATTTTGCTTTTGTTTCCACGGGAAATGAGAGGCTGTGGATTCATTATGAGTTAAAAAAAATCAGGTTTGATCAAGAAAGACCACCTAAGAAATCTCCAGTAGGAACAGATGGCCCAGATGTCTGACTTCTACAGCCAGAACAGATTCAAGACTGCTGCCTGAGATGATCAAAACTCACAGGATACTCCAGTCAGGACTTGGTCATAATTCTAAATTTTCTTTAGGTAATATTTAGGTAAGATTATCAGCACCCCCAACCAGCTGGAAGTAGCCTGGAAAACTATGCCCTTATTCCCCAAAAATCAACTATGGATGTTCTTGTTTTTTTTAAAAAAAAAAAAAAAGAGGGGGAAGTGGTATGGGACAATTGTCTATATTCTGTCAATTATGTTTTAAATAAATGCTGATTGGCCAGTAGCCAGACAGGAAGTATAGGCAGGACAACCAGGCAGGGAGTAGAGGTGGGTCAATGGGAACAGGAGAATTATGGGAAGGAGAAAGCCCATTCCTCCCCAGTCCTGCCCAGACACAGAAGAAGGAAGATGTGACCTGGCATGCTGAAAAAGGTACTGAGACATGTGGCTAACATAGATAAGAATAATGGGCTAATATAAGAGTTAATAAGAAGCCTGAGATAATGGGCCAATCAGTTTATCATTAATATAGACTTCTGTGTGATTTCTTTGGGACTAAATGGCTGTAGGGCCTGGTGGGAGGACAGAAACCAGGCAGGACAGAAAACCCAACAACTTATCTCTACGTAGTAAAGGGTACTACATGTAATGAACTTGCAGCCAAATTAGAGCAAATAGGAAAAGCTCACAGCATTTGGACTCAAATCAGGAACAAGACATGGGTGTTTGTTTTCTTTGTTTTTATTCAATATAGTTCAGGAAGTTTTAGCTAGAACAGTAAGAGAAGCAAGTGAAGGGGATAAGAAAGTGAGAAATAAAAGCACACTTACTTGCAGATAGTATAATTCTATGTATAAAAGACAGTAAAGGCTCCACTAGAAAAGTCTCAGAACTGATAAACAACTTTTAACAAAGTGGCAGGAAAGAAGTTAACATATAAAACCCAGTAGCTTTCATATAAACCAATAATGAGCATACTAAGAAGAAAATGAGAAAGTACTCACATTCACAATAGCCTAAAGATAAGACAATAAAGTAAAAATGTGCACTAAACCCAGTCAAGTGTACTGGTTAGTTTTTATTATCAGCTTGATAAAATCTGGAGCCAGCTGAGGACAGGGAACCTCGAGTGAGTGATTTCCG
Source organism: Myodes glareolus (assembly GCF_982192425.1). NCBI lineage: Eukaryota > Metazoa > Chordata > Mammalia > Rodentia > Cricetidae > Myodes > Myodes glareolus. Next base: position 88,008,901 of record NC_142033.1, read on the forward strand.
GAGGAGATCTTCCTGTGACTATGTCTGTAAGACACTGCCGCCGTGATTGATGATGGATGTGGGTAGGTTCATCCCAGATCGGTGATTCTAAGCTGTAGAATAAAGAAAGCTGAGTGGGGCAGAGAGCAAGTGTAAGTCAGGAAGCAGCATCCTGTCACGGCTTCTGCTTGGGCTTTCTCCGTGAGTTTCCCACCTTTGCTTCCCTTGGAGGTAGACTATGACCTGAATAGACTATGACCTGAATAGACTATGACCTGAAGTGTAAGCTGAAGACAAATGAAAAACTCTCTCCTCTTCTACATTTTTCTAGTTGTGGTGTTTATCACAGCCACCAAAATCAGACCAGAACACCAAGGAAATGAGAGATCTCTAAGGGAAATGTTAAAAACACTCATAAAATGAATTGAAAAAGACATTAGAAGCTGAAAAGATATCCCATGATCATGGACTGGACAAATGAAGATGAAATGGATATTTTACCAAACTAATCTATAAATGTGATGCAATTCCCATTTTTAAAAATTCCCAATAATATTCTACACAGAAATAAAAAGAGTCTTAAAAATAACTAGGATGTGCAAAAGATCTCAGACAGCCAAAGGATGCTGAAAAATATATAAGGTTAGAAGTCCCAGCATACCTAATTTCAGTCTATACTACAAAGTCATCAGAACAAAATGCATGGTACTAGCACCAAAACAGAGTCACTGGAACAGAAAGACCCAGACAGAAACTCATGCAGTTGGGCTTTGACAAAAATGTCAAAAATATTCAGTAACGAGAAGACACCTTCTGTAACAAAAGGAAAAAACACTAGAACTAGACCTGAAGAATGCACCTAGGTCTTCCTGTCTTGGTTTGCATAACCATCAAACTGAAATGTAATAAAGACCTTACTGTAAGTCCTGAAAGTCTGAGCCTGCTGGAGAAAAAAAGTAAGAACACGCCAAGATATAGGTGTAGACCATAAAAAAAAAATCTATTTCTTAATTTTTTTTTACTTAATTTTTATTTTATATGTATTGGTGATTGGTGTTTTGCCTGCATGCATGTATGTGTGAGGGTTTCAGATCCCCTGGAACTGGGGTTACAGACAGTTGTGAGCTGTGTTATGGATTCAGGGACTTGAGCCTAGGTTCTGACTCAGTGGTTAGAAGCACTGCCTGCTCTTCCAAAGGTCCTGAGTTCAATTCCCAGCAACTATATGGTGACCTACAACCATCTGTAATGAGATCTGGTGCCCTCTTGAGGCAGAGACATGGTCAGTCGTCCTCATCAACTTAGACCTTGAAACCCAATATGGACAAGTTTGACAGGCTGTGAAGGGGTGTGGTCGATCGATAATTGACCAGCCCAACTCAATACAAAGGATTCAGCTTTTAATAAAAGGGGAAAAACTTACAAGACCAGAGATCCAATGAACACCAGACGAGACGGGAACCAAAGAGAGGAAGTGACAAGGCACTTCGATCTTTTATTTGTTTTGTATGGCATCAGGGGGACACACCTTAAGCAGAATGTGATTGGCTGAGATTCCCCATCAAGGCTGCCCATGCATGCTTCAGCATTGCCAGGGCATAAATCTTATTCATTCATTTTCCTCCAGAAGAGCAGCCAGTGCACTTAACTACTGAGCCGTCTCTCCAACACCCTGGCCAAAGACTTCCTGAACAGGACACCAATCCCTCAGAAAATAAGACTAAGAATAGTAGAAGTTTTTAAAATTTATTATGTATATAATATTCTGTCTGCGTGTATGCCTGCAGGCCAGAAGAGGGCACCAGACCTCATTACAGATGGTTGTGAGCCACCATGTGGTTGCTGGGAATTGAACTCAGGACCTTTGGAAGAACAGGCAATGCTCTTAACTACTGAGCCATCTCTCCAGCCCCAGAAAAGTAGGACTTTAAAAAGTCAAAAACCCTCTACACAGCAACAAAGACAGTTGAGCGAAGAGACAGCTGACAGAAGGAGAAAGAAAAGTCTCTGCCAGCTATCCATTTGATATACACTAATATTAGGAATATACAAAGAACTAAAGAGAACAAAACAATAAAATAAACAAACCAATTAAAAACGGTTAAGGAACTGAGTACTGAGTTCTCAAAAGAACTCCAGATGGTCAGCCACTATGTGACTGAATAGCTTGGTTTCCAGAACCCTGACTAGGGGCAAGAAGGGCAAGAAGAAAAGACAGACACAGGGAAAGAGAAGGCTGGGACTGGGTGGGCTGGACTCTCTGATGGAGAAGCTCAGGGTGTTTACTACATACAGTCGAACAGAAAGATGGGGTTAATGCACACAGCTGAACAAAGATCTTGAGATAGACAAGGAGGCAAAGCTACTTTGCAGTGAACAATGAGGCAGGTTTACCTAATCTCCAGAGGACATCTGTCTCTGTAGGGCCACAGTCATCCTAGAGGAGAAAGCTGTAGGTGACAGTTACTACAGACACTGTCAGACTTTGTGTTTGGACAGAGAAAAGGTTTTACCATCCCTCCTAAGCCTCACCAGGCACAGGCTTTCTCACTCCTACGGGTCTGAGTCACTGGGGTTCTTAACATGGCTGTGCCCATGTCCAACAACACACATTTGCTTAGGACTTCATTTGCTTCCTACGCATTCCCCTGTGGCGCAAACACATTCACTCAGAGCTAAATCCACTCCTTGCCCAGTCACCCGGGCTTCCTCCACCCCTCACAGTCAACAGACGCTTTGGAAAGTGTTCGGTAGACCTAGCCATTGGAAAAATGCACACTGAAGCTCCTTTGAGATTCTGCCTCACCCAATCAGAATGACTAAGATCCAGGAAATTGTGACCACTAAGACTGGCAAGGACGTGAGGAAACAGTGGGAGTGTAAACTGGTATCGTCAGTGTGAAAACTGAAGCCAAGGAGTCTCCAGAAATGGAACTACCACAGAGTTCTGGCTATGCTACCCTTCAACATATACCCAAAGACTCCATATCCAACCGCAGAGGGTCGTACACTCCATGTTTATGGCCTATGCATTAACAATAACAAGAAAATGGAACCAATCTAGATGTATACTAATCAGTGAATGGATCATGAAAATATTATCCATATACACAAAGGCACTTTATTTTGCCATAAGGAAAAACATAAAATTATGACGTTTGTAACATGAGGGCCGGCTTGTTGGGGTTTCCGTCCCGCCCGGTACCCCAACAGCCGGCAAATCCCAAAGAGAAATTACACACAAGACTCCATAAGATTATAAACTGATTGGCCCATTTGGTCAGGCTACTTATTAGCTCTTATAACATATATTACCCCATTATCCTTATCTATTTTAGCCACATGGGCTCAGTACCTTTCTCAGTGTGACAGCTTACATGTTGCCTCTTCGGTGGTCTGTGCAGGAGTGGCTGAGAGAGAGCTTCTGCTTCCAGAATACTCCCAGTCTCTTTGCTCCACCCCTACTTCCTGTCTGGCTTTCCTGCCTATACTGCCTGCCTGGCCAATCAGCGTTTTATTAAAATATGATTGACAGAATACAGATAATTCTCCCGCACCATTTCCCTCTTTTTTTTTTTTAAACAAAGGAAAATACCCATAATCCATTTGTTGGGAATGTGGGCGTAGTATTTCAGGCTACTTCCTGCTGGTTGGGGGCGCTGATAGTCTTAAGGGGACCTAAAGAAAATTTAGAGTTATAATCAAGTCATGACTGGAGTATCCTGTGAGTCTCGATCATCTCAGGCAGCAGTCTTGGATCAGTTCTGGATGTAGACCTCTGTCATCTGGGCCATCTGTTCCTATCGGAGATTTTTCAGGTGGCCTCCCTTGGTCAAAGGTGATTATTCTTAACTCTGAATAAATCCAGAGTCTCTCGTTTTCTGTGGAAACAAAAGCAAAATCTCTTCTCCAAAGTAACATACCTTTTGACTTCAGTTTTGAAGCCAAGGTATTTTCAAAATTCCTATCTTGGGTTAGTTCAGCAGCATTTATAAACAAAAGTGTTTTAGCAGTTGTTGCTCCTTCCTCAGCATTCAAACAATTCAAAGAGAGCATAATAACATACGGTATCAAGATTCTCTGTGTATTTTCCATCTTTATTTTAACTTCTATTTCTTTTATTTTTACTTTTACTTTTTGAGACAGGATCTTTGTATATCTTTGTCCTGGAATAACACTGTAGACTAGGCTGTCTTTGAACTCACAGAGATCCTCCTGTCTCTGCCTCCCCAGTGCTGGGATTAAAGGCGTGTACTACCACACCTTGAGGTCACAGAGGTCAATCTACCTCTACCCCTTGAAGTCACAGAGGTCAATATGCCTCTGCCTCCCAGGCATTGGGATTAAAGGTGTGTACCACCACACCCAACTACTCTCTTTCTTTCCTTTAACTTTAAGAACTTTAACTTTTAGCCTGCATATACACACTGTAAACCATTTAGAGGTTTTCTTCCTCTTTGAATCTCTCTTTACTGTATATTTTTCTTTTTCTGACCACATGAGCCATTAATTTACTAAGCAATATGGAGAGCCGTGGCTTTGACAGCTAGATCCAGCTCATTCCTTAGCATTTCAGCCTCAAGGCTGAGGTACCAGCCAGAGCTGTGTTCACTGCCATAACTCTATGGCGTTTCAAGGTCCTTGCCAGCAAGCAAGCTGCAGCATTCTGCTCACAGACCACACTCAGTCGGACTGCCTGCCTGAAAGAGTCAGAGTTTGCTCTGGCAGGACAGCCCAGATAGCCGGCATTTTAAAACAGCGCAGCTTTTCTCCTGCTACAGCTGAAAACTGAAAAGAATGCGTTCAGCTTGTCATCAACAACATTTAAGTGTTTTGTGGCAGGACCTCTTTAAAGAGCTGCAAGGTTTTGCAGCTAAAGCTGAGTCAGGAAGTCTCTCTTAGATGAGAGCATTTGCTTGCCTCTAGCAAGCAGAGCAGACCCGAGAAATTGCTGCTACCAAGAAACCATGCATAATGCTGTTATTTTGTTCTAGAATTACTTCCCAAGCTGTCTCAGGCTTTATGTGGATACAGTTGTCCCCACGTTGGCGCCATAAGTAGTAAGAGGGCTGACTTGTTGGGGTTTCTGTCCAGCCCAGTACCCCAACAGCCGGCAAGCAACAAAGAAAATCACACACAGGACTCCATAAGGTTATAAACTGATTGGCCCATTTGGTCAGGCTACTTATTAGCTCTTATAACATATATTACCCCATTATCCTTATCTATTTTAGCCACATGGGCTCAGTACCTTTCTCAGTGTGACAGCTTACATGTTGCCTCTTCGGTGGTCTGTGCAGGAGTGGCTGAGAGAGAGCTTCTGCTTCCAGAATACTCCCAGTCTCTTTGCTCCACCCCTACTTCCTGTCTGGCTTTCCTGCCTATACTGCCTGCCTGGCCAATCAGCGTTTTATTAAAATATGATTGACAGAATACAGATAATTCTCCCGCACCAGACGCTTGCAGGAAAAAGGATAGGACTGGAAAATATATTAAGTGACGTGACCCGGACACAAAGGCAAACCCTGCATGCTGGCTCTCGTCATGCAGATGTGAGATTTCGGTGTGAAATATGTACAGAAACCCACATTTGTGTGGGTATAGGTCATGAAACTAGAAGGAGACCCGCGAGAGACTAAAGAGATCTGAAGAGAAGATTGGCGAGGAGGAGAAAAGGGGGTGAGAAAATGCATGTGGTATGACAACTGAAGAGGGGTGCTGCGGTGGTGGGAAGAGGGGGGGAGTGGAAAAAGAAAATCAGTAAAACCGAAGCCAGTGTGAAAATCTCACACACACACACACACACACACACACACATGCGTGCACGTTCAAAACGCCATTCCTTGGTGTGCTGATTTTTTTAACTTAATATCTGAAGTTATTAAGACCTCTCCAGTAATCTTGAGACCTTTGTGCAGCCAAAAGAATGCTCAGAATGAAAGTCAGAAAGAGAACTGCAAGGCCCCAGAGAACTGTGCAGCCATGGAAGTCCAAGGAGCAGGAACAAGGCATTCAATTAATGGCTGAGAGGCAGCGCCCTGCCTATCTCTGTCAGCCATAGATCTAGAACTTCTGCTGTCTTCTGGTCACTAAGACCACCTGAGAGACCCACTTCGTTCTTAGCAACACAAGCTCTGGGGATCCTGTGCCCCGGACCTGTGGCGTTCTGGACTGTCCCTTTCTGAGTGGTAGCTGATCCGTGGCTGGTGTTTCCAGCATGAGTACAATAAACCACCTCTTCTGCTCTCTGAGCTAAAAGGTACAAAAGAAGTCATTAAGTAGCAAGTAACTTAAGCTTTTCTAATGAAAAAAAAATAGTTCCCACAGCAAAATAGCTCCCCCTGCTCCCCTTCTTCCCTGTATTGAGTACCCAGCTCAGTGTTTCTTTAAAGATTAAAACAGACTGCTTACGTTTGCCAGCAGCTTACCATCCTGTGTGCTAGGCTTTAATCTCTGCAATTAACCCTATGCATCGACCCTATTATCACTCCCACTTTAACGATGGGAAAGTCAAGTCTGAAAATGTTCACGTACTTCCTCCTGAGGCACACAATTCAACTAGAAAAGTCTGGACTCAATTCCAGGTGGTGTGACGGCAGAGTCACAGATGTGACGGCTGGGTGACATCATCCATCGATGATGTCATCCTTTACTAGAGAGGAGGGTCACTACCTCATCTTGTTTCTCATGGGAAAGCTACACGTGCCAATGACCTCTTAATTGGCCTGGGTTTAAGATCCGTTATTATTGATGTCTAATAACTCATCACTAAAGTCGGCTTTGTTCGCATTCCGTATGTATGTGGCATGTAAGCATGTGTGCGGGTACACATATTTGGGTGTGGATCAAACTCCATTGTTATTTGTTGAGGCAAAATCTCTCACTGGGCCCAGAGCTTCCTGATCCCTCCTAGTTCAGCTACCCAGCTTGCCCCAGGAATCAACATCTGACTCCCTAGTGCTGAAATTACAGCTGGCCTCTACGTCTGTCTAGTTTTACATAGGTACTGGGGTCCCAAAGTTGAGACTCCATGCTTGTAAAGCGGATACTTTATCCTGTCCCAAATTATCTTTCTTTTCCTTAAATTCATTGTCATCTTTTTCGCATGGCATTTTCTGAGGCGGCTCACCCATCCTAACTCCCTTGATCCCAAAATATGGATTACCCACCCCTCACAAAAAGTTCCCCTTTATTCTCCAACTGCCTAAAATCCCTTTGCATATGTAAGTTGGAGCTTCCAGGGACCCCTTGAGTGAGTCCACCCTAACTCTTTCTGTCAATGACATCTTACATATTTGGCCTTACTCCACTTCCCTTCCTTTCTCTGTACCTTGGCAAGACCAATTCTAAAGAAAGAACTTAACCAGAAGGGACTGGCCCAATAAAGGGACTGGGTGAGCGTCTGAATACCTGCGATGTAAAAGTCAGCCCCACAACCTTTCCAACAGCCAAAGCAAAATCCTCGTCCATTGTCATCCTGCTGACAGATTGCATGGCAGGCGTCCACCATGAGCAGAGTTAGCACTAAAGCAATTTCTCCTTTTTGGATGTAAACAGTTGCCTTTTAGAGTCCAGCGGCACTCAAGGTGTTTGAGCTACATGCTTATTTTAAGATCTTTTGTTTACTTTTAGATCTTCATAGGTCATTGACTTCCCATTTAGCCCTGGTGACCCCGTGTATACAATTTTGATATGTATTAAAAAGAAGGCTTGGGGATAACATTAACATCACCGTGTCAGTCCGCACATCAACAAACAGGCTTCTTCTTGATCCTGCACTCAATCACTCAAAGGTTCCAATGCAAATAAATTCTCAGAACAACCAGGCCGGCGAGCTTTATTCCTATGTAGATTAATACCAACCACGCCGACTCCAATGAAGTAACTTAATCAAACAATAATACGGTATCTCAGACATAAAGCACATCTAAGAACAGATGGGGTCTGCGTCTCCATTTTCACTGGAAGCTCAGGAGTTGCTGCTCCTCTCTGATGTTTTTATTCTCTGTAAGAGGAAGGGAAAGGATAATATTGTTGGGTCATTTTTTTCTTAACTTATTTCCTAGTGAGGGGATTTTCCTTAGATTTTCATCACTAACAAAATGCTTGAGAGAAATGGTTTTAACGGAGTGATGATTTATTTTGCTCATGGATTCAAAGGTTTCAGTTCACAGCTGTCTCCATTGGTTGCTTCTAGGATGCATGAGGCAAGATATGCAAGCTAGATGGTGCTGTCGGCTGAGCTGCTTGTTCCATGATGGTTTTTAAAGGAAGACACACAGAGAGGTGCCTAGGGCAAATAGTAGCACCCAAGAAAACCCAGTGGCCCACTTCCTTCTGCTAGAAAACCCTCTGAAAGTTTTTATCAAACCTCAATAATGTCATCAAATTATGAGTCCATTAGTGGATTTCCCCATGAATAGGTCAGAGGCTCCTGACTCAGAGAAGTCAGTCACCTCTCACCAGAGACTGGCTAGGCTCTCACTACATGAGCCCATCACGAGTGAGCGAGCTTCCCTAATGAAAGCCACCTTGAAAACAGCTCTTTTGTGCACACATCTGGTCTTTGCCCACTCATCCCCAGGAACAGACTCAGGAACTAAGTCCTGACTACATTTTTGAAAAATCTATTGTAGCCTTTGGCAAAGATTCCTCTCCTGAATATTTATACAAATAAAGGCTAATCCTGTCACTTTAAAAAGACTTTGTCCTGAAGGACTAATTAGAATTTTACAAAAGTGTTGATCAGGTAGAATTTAAACACACAAAACAAGAAGAGGCAAACAAGGGCTGGGGAGATGGCTCAGTGGTTAAGTTCACTTGCTCTTCTTACAGAAGACCCAAGTTCAGTTCCCAGCACCCATGTTTCACGACAGGCTCCAAGGCTACACAGAGAAATCCTTTATCAAAAAACATAAATTAAAAAAAATAATAAAGCACCAAGCAAGCTATTTGGGCTGATGGGATGCATCCATGGGTCAAGGGATTTGCAGCTAACTAGGCCTGATGACCTAATAGAAAGAGCCAGCTTCACTGGGCGGTGACTTTAATCCCAGCACTTGGAAGGTAGAGGCAAGCAAATCTCAGTAAGTTCAAGGCCAGCCTGGTCTACAAAGTAAGTTCCATGAGAAAAAGTCAACTTCTGCATGTCATCCTCTAACCTTCTAACACAAATACAGAGGGTGAGGCAGTACTAAAAATATATATGTGTGTGTCTGTGTGTGTGAGTGTGTGTGTGTCTGTGTGTGTGTCTGTGTGTGTGTGTCTGTGTGTGTCTGTGTGTGAGTATGTGTGTCTGTGTGTGAGTGTATGTGTCTGTGTGTGTGAGTGTGTGTCTGTGAGTGTGTTTCTGTGAGTGTATGTGTGTGTGTGTGTGTCAGAGGACAGCTTTCTGGAGTCAGTTCTCTGTGCCCACCTGTACATGGGAACTGGTGATCCAACTCAGGTCCTCATGTTTGCATACCCAGCCCTTTTCTGAGCTGTCTCCCCAGCTCTCAGGGTGCTTTGCTAATTGTTTTTACACTGACAAAAAGATATATTTAGAAATAATTACGTCCATTTTTATGTGAAATGACAATCTACAAAATATCATGTTTGATATAAATTCTGGTTTTGACAAAAACCAAAGAAGCATAAATAAATTTAGGGGAAAAAGAAGAAGCAACGAAAAAGCAATAAAAAGGAGAACATAGATCATTTCTAGGTATGAAGCTATCCTGGTTGTTTTGCTTCTTTCATTTTGACAATGTTTTTCGTGAAGTCCATATTTGCTTTGCAATCAGAAAATTAACAATATTTTTTGCATAAAAGGGCTACACTTATTTTTATTATTTTAAGAGAGACGCATGTAAAAATATATATGTCTTATAGTCCTGTTTCTTTGGGCTGTAAGATGTTACCTCCCTTGACTTACTAGAAATGCAGTAAGTCCATATGTTGTTGCTTTGAATGCCGCCTTTCTCCTTCCTCACTATACAGCAGCATCTCTAGCTGCCGGAGCCCCACGTGCCCATTCTTGCACTGGGCTCTATTCAGAGAGGCACAGAGCAGCCAGAAAAGCACAAGTTCTGGGTGCTCAAGTGGGAGGAAGCTCACATTATTGGATCCTATTGGTTGGCCTGGGGGATCCAGCAGCACCCACACACTCCCAGACTTCTTCCAAGAGCTTATTCAGTCCCACTGAGAGCAGAACTGTTTTCTTTTCTGCTGCGCATTTTCAGCTTCTTAGTCCAATCCAGGGTGTGTCCGCAAGGAAATGTGATCAACTCATTAGGAATGTTCTGATATTTGTCTACATTATCTCTTTTAAGATTTTGTGTGTGTGTCTGTGTGTGTGTGCATGTGTTCAGGTGCTCATGGAGGCCAGAAGAGGGTGGTAGGTTCCTGTATTGGAGGTATGGTGGTTGTATTGGGGTTTCACTGCCAGGCATGGGTGCTTGGAACTGACCTCAGATCTCAGAAAGTGCTGTTTGAGCTCTTAACTGCTGAGCCATCTTTCTAGCACCATTTTTCAGATACTATGAGGTGATTTTGACAAGGTATGATTATATGCAATGAGTCTTTAAAACAAATCTGACTTTGTGTCCCAATTGGCCTTATGGACCATACATATTTCAATGATCCCTTTGCTTTTAAACAATGAAAATTCTTTCCAGGATTTTATATTTATATATATATATATATATATATATATATATATATATATATATAAAACACCCTTAGTCCATTACTTCAACATTCTGAATCACTGCTGAATAAAGATAGCATCCTAATTCATTGTGTATTAACAACAATTGCTTTGGATATGCTTCAAAAAGTAAGTCAATTACCAAATAATAAAAACTCCCACAAATGTAAAACCTAACAAAATATAAGACTAACAACACAAACCTATTACAGACTCAAGTATCTCAACGTATGAAATCTAGCCTCCTCTCAGGTCTGAGATTTTGCAGGAACAAATATGTGGGGTGTTGATTTCTGCAAGAGACTGGTTTTAAAAGACAACATTGCATGCACAAACACACACAGACACACACAAACACACACAAACACACACAAACACACACAAACACACACAAAGAGATACATGTTACTTATCCATCCAAATGCAGATATTTTGAAATATGTCTATGTAAAATATAAGATTCAGTTGGGTTTTTTAGTGCGATTGCTGCCATCTGATCAGAGACTGACACACAGGTTGCTCTGTATCCTGGGAGAATCCATCCCCCAAAAGGGAGACAATATTTCTGTCGCCCGTTTTGATTTAGTGCATTGTGAAGTAATACGCTAGAAGACAAGTCTTGCATTTGCCCCCTTCACGATGTAAACCTGCAATAAAGCAGACCGTCCACATTTACAGTTTAGAACTCTGCAAAATGTATGGTGTCCATATGCTTTCCTGCCTGTGTGCCCGGCACATGCAGGAACTAAGACCTCTCTGCCGTTCTCAGACAGAAAATAGAAAGTCTTATCGGGGACGAAACACCATGCCATCAGGCAGTAGAAGCTTTCAGAGACTAATTGACACAAACCGTCCCTAACAATACCCTTAAGATGCTCAAATCAAAGTCTTTGTGGACCAATGAAAAGGGCATTTGTTTCATATTTCCCGAGATGTGGCTGACTCCCTCCTGTTGGATAAGTCACTGGGGAGGAATGAATGTTTCGAGATCATACACTCAGAAGTTTGGCAGACTGCAATCCAAAATCCAAATCATATAGACAACCTGAAGTCTGAGTGGAACTCAGCCAGGCACGCTTGTTTATGTTTTGTGTACTGCAACGACAAACACAGAGTTGAGTGTCTGCAGTAAAGATCTTAGAGCGGACAAACCCCAAATATTTACCATCTAGTCACTAATGAAAAGTTTGAGGACACCTAGGCTGTGGTGTTTATTTTATCTTCTAATGATCAGTAACAAAGTACATAGACATTTCCCATTCTGTAGGTTAGAAAACTGAGGCAGGCTCGTTGGTACAAGATGAACGTTATTGACGTCATGTTTCCCACCATAAAGAAAGCCATGTGCCACGGCTGACCTATCATCTCCGTTGAGTCCCACACATCTGTGTTAAGGACACGCTATACAATTTATACTTTCTGCCATCTTAGGAGAACAAAGCTTTGGCGAAAAGACTTAGTCACATTTTTAGCCGACGCTCTAGCAAAAAAAAAAAAATCATCAAATGAGCTACAAATAAGACATGACAAACTGATGTTTAGAACGGGAAGGACGTTTCTCACCAGGTGCTAATAATTCGAAGGTAGATTTGACTGCAGGCTTCCTTGCATTAATACAGCGCTCCCTTAATCAAAGGACGGCTTAAAAGAATATGAAATGAGCTGACACGTTTCGACATGATTGCCGACTGCGGATCAGTTCCATGTGCCGTGCACATTGAGAACGCAGTGGAAAGTTTTAATTCCCCTAACTTATGGGTTTTAAATCAGTTCCTGAGATAAACATTTCAAACATAGAAGCGCTCCGTTTTGAAACACTCCCCCAAACCTGGGAGCGGGGACATGTGCTCAAAAGCCTTGAGCGTCCCTGTGTCTCCCCACTTTACTTTGAATTACAAAGTAAACTATAAAAGCACCAGAAGAATAGACACATAACTTTTGGTTGATAGTGTGGGGAACGATTTTTAAACATAAAAGCAAAGGAAGACGCCATAAAGGAAAACAGATCGATTTGATACAGAAAACTCTAAAATACCAGTATATCAAAAAACCAAAAAAAAAAAAAAAAAGGCAAAAGGAAAAGTAAAGAAAAACATGTAATATAATATAAAGCACTATATTCTTAATGCTTCACAAGATTTTAACAGTTATGGAAAATGAGAAATTGCATTAACGGTACTAGCCGCTGAATGAGTTTTAATTAAGATTCTGCCCTAATTCTGCTTGAGCTTTCTCGGGTGACCCTGGTTCCAGGGCTACCGACGTGTCCTAAAATGTGAAACCATTATTCTGAAAATTCAACCCTCAGAGTCAGGCCAACCTGGATTCAAATTCTCACAACGCCTCTTTGAGACCGTCAACAGGCTCCTCCACCATGAAGGGCCTTGCTTGCTTCTGCTTCGCGCCTTAATTCCCAGTATGCAGTCCATATTGAACAAACGAAAGACGCGGTGCCCACGAACTGGCCACTGCATCCAGACTCGGTGAACGTCAGCCATCACAACCTCCTACCCATCACCTAGCAGCGGTGAAAGCCCTTTCCGCTCGCTCCTCTTTAATATCGGTGCATGTATTTCTATCTGCGGAATCTTGGTTGGCGAAATAAGTTTCAAAGAAAAAGGTGATGAATTCCTGAACAATTTTCCATTGGTTACTGAGCGGGGGAAGAAAAGGCCCAATTTTGCTTGGAGCTTCCAGGCAGGCTCCTTTAAATGCAAGACTGTCTGAGAAGCAAGAGAGAGGAGATAATATCTGCGGACATTTGTCCTTGGACCTTCTATGATTTCTTCTAAGGGATTTTTTGTTGTTGTTATGTTTTGTATTGTTTCCTGAACGGAACATCCCACCAAAAGTCCCTGAACAGGAAAATCTGGATTGTTTTCTGCTGGCGCGGAGGAACACTGACAGGTAGACGTTTTACTCTGTAGGGGCAACATTCTCACTTATTTAAACCACCGTTTCCTGGTGTCAATCACAGCTGAACCAAACTCCCAACCAATGCGCCGACACACGCTAAAAGAAATGAAAGCAAAGGGTTCAACAGACAGCATAACAGAGAATAAAAATACATGTCTTGGTAAGTTCAAGTTAAATAGTACACAAAACAGCATGCTTATTTAACCGTAGAGAATGCTAATCCAAATAGCTTACTTCACAATTACCAAATGTAGCGATTAGTACTACTATGTTGTATTTTCCTGCTTTAAAAATGGTTAAATGCACCAATAAATGAAGTTTCCGCCATCTTCCTTGTTCACGTTCTGCCCCTCACAGATTTTGCCAATATTCCAGAGATGATGTGAATCACCTATCCAGACTTTCATACTTTTATCATATGTGCACAAAGCAACATATACTGTATGACAGGTTACACTGAAGACTATTTTAGCCTTCCTGTGTATGAGCCATACCGCTCGACAAATTGTCACTTCCCTCAATACTCTAAGTTTGGTGTTGATCCACATAAGTACATAGATAATTAATTGATTCATGACAATATCTTAGTACTTTTCTATGATCAGGCTGGCTTGTCGATGCTCTTCTTGTTGGATATATGTAAGATACATATTATATTTATGTAATTTTTATTCATTGGTATTTAAATATTCTTGGCAATGTCTCTTGCTGCTTTAACTTCTGTATCACTTTCTTGTGCTTATCCCTTCTTTGGGTTTGTTATTGTTGTTATTTCCTGTTTGCCTGATGCATATTATTTGGTAGAAATGTTGCCTTTGTTTACAGGGGTGAACTCGAAGAATAAAAATACTTAGCTAATTATATATATATTTTCATAAAGTTGTCTTACATTTGATTATCAGACTATTTAAACTTTCCCTTCACTTAGCTGAGCTTCCAATGCGCATAAAACCTATCCTTTTAAGGGAGGCAACTCAGTGTTTTATTAACACATTCAGAGTTACGCAGCCATCATTACTATTTAATTTTAGAATATTTGTATCCCCCCCCAAAGAAATCCCATTCCCATTAATAGCCACTCAATTTTTAGCTGCCCTCACTAAGTGACAGGCATTAATTTACTTCTGTATCTACAAATCTACCCTTTGGGGATGTCTGATACAGGTTCTTCACAATATGGACTCTTTGTCACTGAGCATAATGCTTCCAAAGATTCGTCCATGTTGTCGCATGGGGCAGTGCTGCATTCCTTTTTATGATTACATAGTATTTCCTCCTGTGGGTGTGCTAGTTCTTGTTTATCTATTCATAGAAACTGTGGTCCCTTCCCCATTTGGACTACTCTGAGTAATGCTGCTCTAGGCGTGCACCTACTTGTTTGGGGAGGAACATGTGTTTTCAATTCTCTTGGCTCTGTGCCTAAAAGTGGAACGGCTCGGTCATATGGAAACTCTATGTTTAATGTTCTGAGGGAGTGCCAGACTATTTCCAAACAGCTGTTGCATTAACTTCTCCTGGGAAGATGAGAGCTCAGGCTGACTCACCCCAGATCTGACTCCAACAACAGAGCAAAGAAAGGATTCCACCCAAGTCCTCTTGAATTAATGGGTTTAATTGGGATTACTTGCATGAGCCTGGGTGAGGGGGAACCTACAGACACATGGGAAAGCTAAAAGCACCTACGCAACCCAAAAGACGTCTCTCTCCCCCAGCCAGCCATGGTGAATTGCTTCTACATCATGATGAAGGGGTGGGGTTGTAGGGGCCCCTCCCCCCATGACGGGATGTCATCGAGTCCAATCTTTGGAGGATCTCAATTAGGCATTCACAGCTGCTGAGTGTTCAAGACGGCCACAGTCTTGTCATGCTGGAGGACGGTACACCAGAACAGCAGCTGAACCATTTGGCGTCCTCACCAGCTATGAGTGAAGATTCTAATTTTGACACATACTCTTCAGCATTCCAACTGCCCTTCTTTTTTAAGTGAAGCCATTCTAGTGGATGGGAAATGATATGATGCCTTAGAGTGGCTGTAACTTTCACGTCTCTAGCAATGCACACCATATCGTCACTACCTTTGTGACTATTTGTGTGTCTTCCGAGGAAAAATGGTTATTGTGATCCTTTGCTTTCTTTTAATCGTTGTTCTTGTTTAGGTATCCATTACAGATACTACTACATTTTTAGATACACTTCCACATTGTCTTTGTCTTTTTATGTTACTGTGCTTTGATGAACCAATTTTCACTGAGTTTAATTTATGGTTTCCTTTTTCCTTTATGCTTGTGCTTTTGTGTAGTTGAACTTTCTTGTCCTGCCAGCCCCAAAATAATAACACAGAGACTTATTATTAATTATGAAAGCTTAGCATTTAACTTAGGCTTGTTCCCAACTAGCTCTTATAACTTAGCCAACCTGTTTTCTGTTAATCTAAATGGCTTTTGACCTCTCCTCCATTCTGTGTGTCCAACTCCTTCCACGTCTCTCTGGTGTCTCTCTTGCACACCTTGATTCACCCTAGTCTCTCCTGCCTAGCTATTGAATATTCAGCTCATCTCTTTATTAAATCAATCAGAAGGCACCTTAGCAAAGACACATCTCTACAGCGTACAAAAAATTATCCCACAACACATTTGATGCTATATTTAAAGAACCATTGTTTAATTCAAGATGATATATTTACATACTTACACTTTTTTCTTCTAGAAGCTATATTGTATGTGGGGGGACTAACAGCAATGTTATGGCCCATTTTTGAAGATATTATGATGAAACCCATGATTTCGCATGCTAGCCTAAAACCTACCTAAAAATAAAGGTACTTCCAGCTCATGCATGAGCCATGCTGTACTGAAGCTTCTACTTGTTGAAAGACACAGGTCCAGCTCCATTGTCCTGCATGAGGTGAAATAGCTGTCCTTTCCTTAGTGGTCCTCTATGTTTCCATGAGAAGTTCCTTGGCATCCTGGCATAATTTTCCTACCATTTTCCCTAAAAGGTTGAAATTCCTCCTAAAACATTGAAATTTTGCTTTTCACTTTTATGACTTTGATATGTCTTGGATTTTGTGTTGGTATAAAGTGGGAGCCAATTTTTTTTCTTTCCTCCATTTGACTAACATTTTACACAGTGGAGTTTGCCAAACTTTCTATCCATTCTAAGCCCCTATGCTCTCTCTTCAATAATTAATCTCCACACAGGCTTGTATATGCTTCTGGATTCTCTACTTCATCCTACTATTGTGTCTAACATTTAAATTACCATGTTTTTATTTTTAAAAAAAGCCACTGAATTTTCATTTGTGAAGCTTCTTCTTGGCTCTTCTTCAAATATGGGTCTTCTTTTTTATAATTTATTTTATAAAATGATTTTATAGGTCTCTTTTGCCATGCTAATACTCCACCTCACTCCAGTTATTTGCAGTGTCCAGTTTGGGAGCCGTTGGTCTGTTTGGTCTCTCTGCTGACTCCTGCTTGTAAGGGTCCTCTCTTCATCTTGTGGTATCATCCTCTATGGAAATTGTGTTCTGCAAGAGCCTAGAAATAGGAGAATACCATTAACAAAGACTTTTCATTTGGTAAGTTTTTTTTTACAGTAATCTGTTTATCTGAAGTTTCTACACCATGCCAACAAACCCCCATCAGAGCCCTTATCTAGTTATGACGTTTTGAGTTCCATTAGACAAAGATTTCCGACCTTCACATGTGTCCCAAGCATATGCCAACAGCTTTCCCATTTCCCTGGACCCTTTTTTATCCCTTTGTGTAGACAAGGCTTTTATGAAGAAGACTTCTGGTACTAGTTATTTTAAGCACAAATAACATAGATTGTAAAGTTGAATTGAACACACAACAGCAAAATAAATGTTTGCACACACTATAGGTGAAAGAATACTGCATTAGGGCACTATATTTCTGTATGGTAATACATAATAAGTCATAATACCATTGTACTGTCCAATCTGATGAGAAGGAAAAGTACCATATTATAGATCTTCCTAAAACAATGGGATGCAGAATGATGTCATCTCCCTTTACTTGGAGATAAAGTGCCTATCATTTTGTCTTCTGGCTGGACAAGGATTTCACACTGCTGATCAGCCACTGTTCTGACTGATTACTCTTGATGAGCAGATACAATGTCACTAACATCAGGCTATTTGAACCTAGACAACAGATCACAGAATTGGTGAGATAAGTCTTATCTTATATATAGCGTTGACATCTACTACACTGTCCAAGGACATTTCTGATCCATTCTTTTTGTTTAATTTTACATATCTAAAAGAATTAAGCTTATACTTGGATTTTTAGAGGCAATTCTATTCAACAATTTCTGTCATTCACAAGTTTTGCATTATCTCTAAGATTTCCGTTTATAACCTTCCTGGTTCTTTGGAGAAGTTAGCCATCAAGAGTACTGAATTCTTGTGAGTCTTTAGTAAAGGAAATTGTAGGCTGCTACTTTATGAGAAAGGTCTGTGTCCTCCTTAAAGGCAATTACAAATGGAAGAACTAAACCCATATTATGCAAAGACTATAAGATACATGAAGCCTTTCAGAGACTCTTAGCAAAGTTGGCCAAATAACATTAGTAAAGAGAAATTTTCTTCCAATTTTACTGTTATGGTTTCCATATAGTAATCATCATTAATTAATGAAAACTAATCATTTGCCTTTCTGTATTTAAAAAATAGTCTATTAAAATTTATGTTAAAATGTGCTTGATAAAATACAAATCCTTATCACATTTTCATAGAAATACACAGATCGGTAGCAACGTAATGGGCAATAAGTAACATTTTCTCAAGCTATTAAATTACTGTAATGTTCTTTAAGAGAGGGAAATATGGATCTAATTTGAGATTACACTTTTAAGAATTCTTATCTGTATCTCTCCAGTGGGTTGTTATTTCTACACTTCTGTGACTATTATTAGAGAACTCTCTCATTTTATGTTCCTGCAAGTTAGGACGAGAAAATATGTTTGGGTGTTTCTGACATTATAATTGCCCTAGAACAATAAAACTATTAGAAATTTGACAGCTATTCATTTACTATAGCTCTTTTTGTGTTTAATAGTCATATTGCATACAAAGCTAAGCCACCCTGGAAGAGAATCGCTTGGGACTAGAAGATATAGGACCAGGGGTTGTGCAGGTGTGAGCCCAGTGCTCATGTTACGGTAGATACTATATCTGCTGGTCCAGTGCTCATGCTATGGTAGATGCTATATCTCGTGGGCCAGTGCTAATGTTGTGGTAGATGAAGAATATCTATAATTCCAATAACAAAACCTCAGGGAACAGTCCAGAGTCCAAAGTTAAACTGAGAACATGAAAGGTCTGCAACAAGATGACTCTTTGCGATTTGATCAATTAATGAATCTTTATATAGAGTCTACAGTGTACTTAGAGTATTTTATGCTATGAAAGATCAGAGATGGAGAGGAAGGGGAAAATAAATGTTTAAAGAAACACAAAATCATATTTTAGATAATAAAAAGATAAAAATGAATCTCAAAAGAAGGGCCCAATAAGCAAAAAGAATACAAGAAGAATATATATATATATATATATTTAATTATATACATGTGTATAATTTAAGGGAATATTAAAAGTATTCAATGTAAAATCATTCAAATAGCAACAGTGGTAATAGTTTTTATAAAAAGAAAATCACTGATAAATCCTATAGGGAGGGAAAAAACAAAGTAAGAAGACCAAATTAAGACAACAAAGGTTTAGAACTAGGGGAGGTCTCAAACACCTGATCCCACATCCCCTCACTAGGAAGACGGGACCTAGAAGAGAGTACCCAGCCTTGAGGTCCCACCAAGACAGACCTTAGAGTAGTCCCGAGAATGTGGAATTCCAAGTGGTCACTGACATCTCACTTCCAGCTCAGGGTCTCCCAGAAAATGAGAGAAAGGAAGCTGAAGTCATAAAGAAAATTTATCTTGGGATAAAAATGAGTAGAGGAAATGGCTCCAAACCATCCCGACTGAGGGCTGAATTTCAGGGGACTAGCTACACATAAGAAACTGCCCCTTTGGTTGCCACACACCGAGGAACGGGACTCAAAGAGCCTACTTACATAGGATGCTTACTTGACCACACCTGTATACCAACCTTTGGCTTCTTTTCAAAACACACATTTTTTTTCTGTTCAAAAGCACTAAACTATCATTTGAGAATGTCTATAGCACATCCAGCCTTTTTCGGAATCTCCCAGACAAAACTCTGAAATTCCCCAGCCTTTCCCCTTCTCTACCTCAGGAGTGTGAAATCTTATTTTCCAGTTCTCTGCTCAAATTTAACAAGCCACCTCCTGTTTAACCTTTTCCCGTGAAAGCTGAAAACAGCAGGCTGCTGTCTGGTCACCCTAGCGCCTCCAACTTCTCCAGCCTCCCCACCAGGAACCCAGGGCAGAAGGATTTTGTATCTCTGATAACAGCAGTTTTCTGCCCTGTGTGTTCCATAAAGCTCAACTTTACAACTTTGTACATCAGATAGCCTACAAAGAGCCGACCTTCCAGTGACATAAAAAAGCCTCTCTATACTTTTGTAAGTGTCCGCTCGTCATCTGACTGAGAGAGAGGCATTTAGACAGCATTTAATTACCTCCGAACTCTCAGAGACTGATTAAATGAATCTATGGTGATGCTGGGGTTTTGTTGATGGTGTTGTTTTACTGCTCTCTGTGAAGATGTGTTCAGTTAAAACTCTATGGCTCTCAATTAGGCAGCTGGGTGACGTATAAATATATATTTATGTCTGATGCCTAAGTGGCCGTTGGCTTCCCTACTGTTTTACTTAGCTAACAAAACAACTCTATCAAAGTAAGTATTATTCCAAAACCCAACTTCCTGTGCAGAATGCTCCCACATGCCCCATCAGTCTAGCTCTCTGATGAACTCCATCGTTTCTTATAAACTGTCCATGGCCCATAAATTTTCAAACATAAAGGCTATTACTGTGCTCTGCAAATCTGCTGAGAACCTGGCCCTTTCGACTCTGTCTTACCTGGCTGAAAACGAGACTGTGAAGAAGTGCCACCTGCAGGTTCCCCCTCTGTCCTCCCCTTCCCTTTTACTCGGTGAGAATTATGGAATATGTACAAGGCTGGAACAAGAGTTTGCTCTGGCTAATTCAAAGCAGCTTCAGCATTTTTCCCCCTTGTGTGTGCTACATAGAAGAGTAGAGAAAGAAGAAGCTCAAACAGTTTTATAATTAATCTAGACAGTGTAGCTTAGAAAATGGAAAGAAGGAAAGAAAAAAGAAGGGAGAGAAAATGGGAGGAAGGGGGAGAGGGAGGGAGGAAGAGAGGGAGGACATTATCCTTTCACCTTTATTCTTCTTTTATGTGCATGAGCATTTTGTCTGTATGCATGTCTGCGTGCCTAGTGCCCATGAAGGCCAGAAGGGTGTCAGATACCTGGGGACTGGAGTTACAGATGGTTGTGACCTGCCATGTGGACGCTGGGAATTTAACTCTGGTTCTCCTGGAGAGTAACCAGTGCTCTTAATTGCTGCGATATCGCTCCAGCAGAAGTCCTATTCTGAAATACCAGCTAAACCGTTTATAACAGTGGCGGAAGGAGACTCAAGGAAGCACATCTTAGCTTCAGCCTACATGACCAACATCTGAGGAATCGGACAGTAGAAGACAACATCACCTGTGTCTGCCTGTGCCGTGGGGTTGATAATCATCTCCTAGACATAACTGATGTTTGAGAGAATACCAAAGTTTGTAAATGCGGAATGGAAACTGACACACCAGTGTCTCTGCAATTTCTTTTTGGTTTATCACTAATTAAGGCACGGTTCATTATCCATCATGTGTTGCTGAAGCCCTTGCTCCAAAATCCCCAGGGCCCGAGGAAGATGGAAAGTGAATATAAAAAGTTCACTCTTCACTCAGGTATCTAATTGTTCACTCAAAGTGCTAGGTGTCATGTAAGATGATTCATTCTCTTATGCAAGTTTTCATTTAACTGTTCGTAAAACCTCACTGGGAACACTTCACCAAGGAGTCATAGGTAACTATGTTTAAGATGCTTACACACGGGAAGTGGGACACTCTGCATCCTGAAGCCTGTCCAGACAGATGTTTAAAACTTAAGTTCTTTTAAAAAAAATTAAATTTTATAGAAAAATAACTGGGAATCATTTATTGGGCTAAAGCCACTTTTTTATAATTTTACTGTTGACAATTAATGCAATAAACAGAAGAGCCAATGGCTTATGCAGGCCTTTCCATGAAAATTTGATCCAACTGAAGAAAAATATTAACCATAAGCAGCTTTTTCTCTGTCCAGTCACAGCCATCTTTGCTGTTTACAGGCTGGGTGGGCTGATCAGAAAGCACAGTTTCTCACTTTCATTAGCCTCTTGGTTTGGATCAGGGTAGCAAGCAACTCGGTCTTGAAAAGGAATCATTAACCTCGAGAGCAACATTAGCTGTGTTTGGTTAGAACACACTAAATGGTTACCCGAACTGATCGCTTCATATACAAGGACCCACTGCGTACTACAGATGGGATGGTTCTCTTTAATTAAAAGTTAAGTGAGTTGTGAAGTGGTTTTTGAGAAATTCAGCATCTCCACTTTCCTACATTTTAGACGCTGGTTGAACCTGGTAAACCGCCCCATGCTCATTGCAGAATTACTTAGTGACCATCGTTAAACAAAGTCAGCTTGATGGAGAACGGCTCCAAGTTAATCAGTATAGAAGAAGAAGGAGGAGGAGGAGGAAGAGGAGGAGGGAAAGGAAGGGAAGGGAAGAAGGGAAGGGAAGGAGGGAGGGAGGAAGGAAGGAAAGGAAGGAAAGAAGGAAGGAAGGAAGGAAGGAAGGAAGGAAGGAAGGAAGGAAGGAAGGAAGGAAGGAAGGAAAAAGAATTGTCAGCCTACATTACCTAGTTTATTACTGTCGAAGGTGTGGGGCTTTTGAATAAATGCTTCTGGAAGCAAGTTTTTGTGTTTGGAACCCTGTTCCCACACTGCATGCAAATCCTACAGAGATCTCCTAGGTCAGGTGAAAACAGCTCACATTTGGCTTGACTTGTGTTATTTATCTGTCCCTCGAAGATACTTAAGTTAATTAGCCTTAGTATCATTATGTAGTAGTTTCTTATTTCCATTTTTCTGCAAGGATTGCTGTGCTGTCACTCAAAATCATAGGAGCCTTCACATAGCCCCTGACTCTCAAAGGCATATAACATCAGTAATTTTCAGCAAGGTCAGGAGGACTTATTAGAAGGTCTTGATGCCGCAATCCTGTTAAAATGTTTTACATTTATGTACTTATGTACTTGTGTGTGTGTGTGTGTGTGTGTGTGTGTGTGTGTGTGTGTGTAAGAACCCACATGTATTCTATGACAAACATGCAGCTCTCAGACTAAGGTAGCAAATATTTTTGTCTGCTAAGCCATTTTACCTGCCCTGATATTGCAGTCTTACTTAGTAAATCTTGACAGAAAAAAAAAATCATGAAGGAAACACAATTAAAGTCAAATTCAAAGTGGTGGGTCAGTCACAGTTTCTCTATCATTCATAAAAACATTTTCAAAAATTGAAAGGAAAGTACAAAATGGCGGTCCTTTAAAGGTAGACTGCGTGTACAAGGTGCGAGTGTTTTAGGGATCTCTGGGTCTCCGCTTCCCTGTCTTTAAAATGGCACTTGGGGAGAAAAGTAAATGGTTATATAGATTATAACCAAATCCCCTGCACGTGCTTAAAACATGTGCTCCCCTGAATCCTCATGTAACTCACAGAAGAGTGTATTTGTAACTCCAAGGTTGATCCAATGCCTCAAAAAAGGTGTATTTGTTTAATATCGGTATTGATTACTAAGTAGTTATGGACATCCTCCCACCATGGTAATAGGAGCATAAAACTTTGGAAAATTCAGGTCAATCAGTATGAGTATAAACATCAGATAGATTTCCCATGCTTCAGTGGACATTTCACATGCGCAGATGAGCAACCTTAACTAGACTTAGCTGGTTGATGCCAGCAGGGGCATAATGAAGGGATGGACATGGGAAGAGTTGGAGAAGGGAAATATGTTGTGGAATATTCCTTTCCACTGTGTGAAGAAGTGTCACTGTTACTGGTTTCATGGACAGCTAAATGGCCAATAGCTAGGCAGGAAGAGGTTGGTAGAACTTCTGGGGATAGAGGGGTCTCAAGGAAGAAGAAAGGCAGAGCCACTAACCAGACACAGAGGAAGCAGGATATGCAAAGGGAGAAGTAAAAGCCAGAAGCCACATGGCAGTGCATAGATGAATAAGAATGGGTTAATTTAAGTTATAAGAGCTAGTTAGAAAGAAGCTCAAGCTCAAGCTGAGCTTTTTGTTTGTTTTTGTTTGTTTGTTTGTGTTTTGCCTACTACTCTACGCGGATCTATGGTGGACGGTGGGAGACTGTGGGGGGGGGGGGGGGTCATTCTGCAGGCCGCTGGGCGGCGCTCACGGAACTACATTCTGTGCCGGGCCGAAATTCAACTCGGGTCCTCTGGTGGAGCAGTCGGGCGCTCTGCCCCCTGAGCCGGCTCTCTGGCTCAAGCTGTGCTTTTATAATTATTAATAAGTCTCTGTGTCATGATCTGGGGGCCGGTGCTGCAAAAAGGCCTATTTTAGAAATAGGTGGTAGATCTGATCATATTTCATTCTATCCATGATGGTTTTAGTTAGGGTTTCTATTGCTAGGGAAAGACATCATGACCACAGCAACTCTTGTAAAGGAAAACATTTCCCTGGGATGGCTCACTTACAGTTTCAGAGGCTCAGTTCATTGTCATCACGGTGAGATAGAGTGTTATTCAGGCAGACACGGTGCTGGAGAAGTAGCTGAGAAATCCACATCGTGCACAGGCAACAGGAAATGGTCTGAGATACTGGGCATACATGAGAATTCAAAGCCTGTCTCCATGGTGACACATTTCCTCCAACGAGGCCACACCTACTCCAACAAGGCCACACCCACCCTAACAAGGCCACACCTACTCCAACAAGACCAAACCCACTCCAACAAGGTCACACCTACTCCAACAAGGCCACACCCACTCTAACAAGGCCACACCTACTCCAACAAGACCACACCTACTCCAACAAGGCCACACCTACTCCAACAAGGCCACACCTACTCCAACAAGGCCACACCTACTCCAACAAGGCTACCCCTCCTAATCGTGTCACTCCCTTCAGGGGCCATTTTCTTTCGAACCACGATGTTTAAAATTTTCAAAAAACAAGGAAATGTTAAAATTAAAGAAAAAAGAAAAATAGTAATAAAGGCTAAGGATATACCTCAGGTATAGAGAACTCCTTAGCAAATTCGAGACCCTAGGTTCAATCCCAAGCACAGCAGAAATAAATAAATAAAATAAGAAACAGAATAAATATCCTCAACCATTTGGGGGCTTAACTATCCTGATAATTGATAAATTCCCTTTCTTTTGTTAAATACACTCTCCATAGTCATTTTTATAAGAGCTTGATGTGGAGTTGGGGGCTTCACCTTGAGGATGGGCAGTAGTTAATTCCCATTACCAACTCGGTTGGGTTATGAGACACTTTTCTTGGCTGTGTTGGTGGAGTCCGTGAGGATCATTTAATCCCTTGCTGGATATGAAATAGAACAGGCTATGGGAGGTGGTGAAAGGTGGGGTCTGGATGGAGAAGCAGGTCCTAGAAGGGGGTTCATGGAATGGTAAGGCATGCACTTCCTTGACTCCTCTCTTCCCCTCTCTCTGTTTCCTGGCAACCATGAGGGAGCGGTGTACGCCATCACACAGTCCTTCCCCTTCACGGATGAGAGGTAACAGATACAGCTGACCACACCTGAAATCCCTCTGCCCAAACAGCCCTCTCCCCCTTCAGGTTGGTTTGCCTGGGTTTTAGTCACTGCAATATCAACACAAAGGGAATCTACCTAACTTTTTAAAATCGTACTTGAGAATTCCTTACAGGAGTATCGTATCCATCTCACTAGCAGCTCTCTCCCCGATATGTACAACTGACTGAATCCTTTTAGCGCTGGCTGCTCAAATGCGCATGCGTCCAAGGCCACTTAGCCCTGGACATCCTATGCAGGCGAAGCTGATTCTTTCCTTCTCAGCAGCCACCTGTAACTCTCTCTCTAGAGGTAGGGACTATGCAGAATGTCCCCTGTCCGTGCTGGCATGTCAACTGCTGTTGTCTCTCTACTGAGCTTGTTCAAGCGACCATGTTATTGAGGTGTCGGGGAGCAGCTTCCTTGTCATGCGTCGGGGACACTAGCTACAGGAGTTTTGGCCCTCTGGCTCTTACAGTTTTCCACCCTTTCTTCTGCAATTTTCCCTAAGCCTTAGGTTTAGGGGCTGCACTGAAGATGTATTAGCTGGGTTGGATATTCCACAGCTCCTCGTTCCCTGCCTTTTGACCAATTGTAGATTTCAACAACAATCTCCATTTGTTGCCAAGACACTTCTTTGATGAGGGATAAGAGCTACATGCATCTGTGGGTAAAAATATAAATATTTAGAATACAGCTAGAAATTATGTAGATTTCGGAAGTAGTAGGTTCTCCTTCCAGATCTGTGGCCTCTCATACCATGGCTAGGTGTGCAGTACCAAGCCTAATTCTCTCCTATTGAATGGGTCCAATTAGGCAGTGGTTGGCTACTCTCAAGATGAAAGTACCAATATTGTACCACCAGGCGTATTTCACCATCACTAATCCTATCCAGCAGTAAAGCCTACAAAAAAATCATAAGATCAGACTGGAATCTACTTAACTCTGATAAAATAACTGAAATGGCACCCCCGGGCTTAGTGATTCAGGCTTTATAATCACAGCAGCTCAGGAAGCAAAGGTAGAAAGATAAAACGTCCAAAGTCTTCCCCGCCTATAGAGCGAGTTCAAGGTCAATATGGACAATTTGGGGAGACCTTATCTCAAAGGAGAAAATGAAAAGAGAGCTAGGGACAGAACTCAAGGACAGTGTGCTTGCCTGGCATGCTTGAGAGCCTATATTCAGTCCCCCAGTTTGGAGAGAAGAAAGGATGAAAAAATCAAAGAGGAAAAAGAAAGGAATCAAGCAAGGAAGGAAGGGGGTGGGAAATGACATACATAAAATATTTTCACTCCAATAGTGACTTTTACTAAAGTAAAAACAATTATAAATACAGGTAAGCAGAATACCATGATATCTGGAATTTAATTTGTTGCTGTTTTGAGCAACAAATTAAACTCTTTGTTTTTTCCACCT
Organism: Myodes glareolus; assembly: GCF_982192425.1. NCBI lineage: Eukaryota > Metazoa > Chordata > Mammalia > Rodentia > Cricetidae > Myodes > Myodes glareolus. Next base: position 88,035,736 of record NC_142033.1, read on the forward strand.
CCCCGCTTCCTGCATTCAAATGCAAAAAAACTCAGGAGCCTTTCATTTGTGCCCATCACTGGGTATGCCAGAAAGTCATAGCTTTCACTTTGGGCTTGATGATGACAGGAGAATTGGAGAAAGAAATTCCACTTCAAACAAATTTTAAGTTGTGTTCCATAACATCATTTGCTTCAGAAAAAAATCACATCGTGCCTGTTTCAAATATGTTTGCAACATAGTTGTATAATCCCTGGCTGGCTGACCTGGTACAAATGGCTTTAGAGGATTCTCTGCCACTGTAGCCATTAAATTAAACATTAACAAGGTAAAAAAAAAAAACCCACTAGAAAATACTACTAGTGTGCTTTAACTACTGAACAAACTACCTTCTCTAAATACCAAAGGGCATAAAGGCTGAAGATATTCAACAATGTTTATTTCTATACCCCAAAGTTTGTAAGCTAGACGTGTTGAACTAAATCCTCAGTCAGTAAGTGGAAAACTTTTTGGGGTAGCAAATACATCAATAAGGTGGTGAGTAGGTTTTTAGGAATAATAACTTGAATTCATTGGTTGCTTGTAGTGGGGGAGGGAGCATAAGGAAAGAACAGAAAAAGATAAAGGGAGGCATAAAAAGGAGGAGAGGAGAGATGGAAAGGGGTGAGGGAAGGAAGGAGGGGGAAGAGGAGAGGGAATTGAAGGAAGTTAGTGACCTCCTTGTATAAGAATAGAGGTAGACCCGCAGAATCAAGTTCCTGAGCTCGCAGGCGCTCACAGAGTCTGACTCAACAACCAGGGAGCCTACATGGGACTGAAGTAGGCCTCCTACCTATATGCGACAGCTGTGCAGCTTCACCTGCTTGTGGGACTCTTAACAGTGGAAGCAGGCATTGTCCGTAATGCTTTGGCTGGCTGTTGGCAACCTATTCCTGTTACTTGGTTGCCTTGAGGAGCCTTAATAAAAGGGGAGATGCTTAGTCCTGTCGCAACTTGATATGCCATGTTTTGTTGATATCTGTAGGATACAGAGACAGACAGATAGACAAATGAACGAATGAAAGAATACAGGTAAACAGGTCAGAATCCTGGCTTCTGGCTTTCACTAACGTCCTGCCCAGTGGTGCAGTCATCAAAACCACCCACGGTTCTGGGCTTTCACTTCTGCCTTGGCGATCACACCGCAGTGGCTACTCTAACAAAGTAGATGTAACAGACAGATGGGAGAACGGTGTGCATCTAGCTTAAGCATCTCCTCCTATTCAGCCTTCCTAGAATCACATGTCTGCTGCTGCTGTCTCTTTGGACAGAGTTCAGTCCCATAATTCTACTTTGCTGCAAGACGAGTACAGAAGGTGGAAACATTTTCTAATTCAGCCTTGCAAGGGTCCCCTTCTTCAAGAGGAAGGGGAAATCAGCCATTCTGTAAGCAGTTTCATAAATGGTAATGATTGCTACACTGTCAGAAGAAACGGGAAAAGAAAAGGCTCTCGTGTGTGGAGAGCCTCTGCCATGGTCTACACCAGAGCTATAATTTATATAAGAGATTTATATAGCCTTTATTCCTTGCACTAATCCCACAATCCTTCCTACAATTCAAGCTCAAATTTAAATCTTCAATGCAATTTACCATGAAGTAGGGACTTTAGAGGGGGATTAAGTTATGAGGAGAAGGCACTCATGAATGAAACTAACTGCCGTATAAAGGGACTAGAGTAAATAGCTGGGGACTGATGTGTCCACCCTCTCTCCTGCCACATGTGTGCAGAGATCCTCCTCTACAGATAACCAGAACCAGCACTCACTTGCTCCTGGACGTCCCGGCCTCCAGAATGACAAGAAATAAAAACTCTTTTCTTACGTATTATGCTAAAGCAACATGAAAAGTCTAAGCAATCTCTATAGGGATGAGAAAAGAGATTCTATGAACAATAAAAGAACTTGCCAAAGAAGAACTAATTCATCACAATGGCTTTATTTGGCATTAAACTGGTGTTTCAGAAGGTCATATTGAACCCACTCAGTCCCCAGCATGCCAGCCTCTCATTCGATCTTTTGATACACCAGAGAGGCCGAGCAAAGTTTAGGACATAGGTTACAATGATTTTCAGAACTGCATTGACCTCAAAAGAATGTTTTCTGCCTTTGAAGTGAAGAGTAATTCTTCTTTTACTAATGCGTTTATAATTCAACATATTTTAGTGTCAAAATGTCCCGGTTGCAGTGGAATTTGAGAAAACCTACTGCCGGTGTAGTTTTATTAAATCTCAATTTTCTTTATATTGTGGGTCACCAAATTAGCGTTTTCTTACACAACTGTCATTCTGATATTATACACAGTTCCGAAAGAGTTAAGTAAAGTGAGCATCATTTTTAATGATGGCTTTCATGTAAGAAACATGTGTATTTATGGATCTTCTGGTAATTCTCTGCATTAATTGCTTGACCTCAAAGTGACCGGAGAAGGTCAAAATTCCTGTAATGTCTCCAAGTGACGCATTTTCATGTCTAACTTAGCTGAAAAGTATATAAAAGCTAAGGCAGCCTGAAAGCACCCAAATAGCTCTGCAGTTAAAATGACCTCAAAATGCAAGTTAATCCCTCCAAGGTCAATTGTAATTTATGTTCAATTAACTGGCTCAAGAAACCTGTTTCAGACAGAAGCCAGAAATTAAGAAGGCCATTGCCTGACTTTTCGATGGGAAACTCTTTTTGTAATAGCCACCATCAGGGGACCTGAGAGAGAGGCTCTGGATGGCACTGTCCCTAGCAGGGCAGCTAATTGTCCTTTCGCTGGCCCACTGACCGCACTGCCTTGCTCTGGGGATGGGCTAAAAGCTCAAAGGGTTCTGATGGAAACTCCTTTGTTTCTGTGTTTACTTCATTGCCCGTGAACAGATGAGCAAACATCAGTCTATTTCAGCATGGAATATACAAAGTTAAACTTCCTTACGACACATCTGAAAGCACAAAAGACAGATCTGAAGGTGTTTCAACTAAGAAAATCAAAGAAATTTAAACATCAAAAATGAATAATGGTATCATAAATCATAACCCCTAAACAGTGAATCCTTGTGTCTATTTTAATAGAAATATATTTTAAAGAAATATGGTCAGGAAAAGGCAAAAACACCTCTTTACTGTAAAACACTAAGTTATAAGTAATATTAGAATTGCAAAGTATTAGCTATAAATACTATAGACTATTAAGTTATAGAATAAAAATATAAATGTTCCTGAATACTACAAGATCAATGGGGATATTAGTACCAGGAGGTAAAGGCTTGATGAGGAGCTGAATGTTTTAGAGTACCTACCATTCAGCCAACAGCGCGGTATTATCACAGTGATCTGTCATTGTCACCCATGTGAGGACACACGGACATGATGTGCTCAATGATACACAAGCTAAGACCACAGCACCACTTGTGGGCACTGCTGTCAGCAATACATAACCGGAGTCCTACCATAAAGCCAAAGAGATCAGCTACAGGAGCATCCACAAAATAACTGGAGATCATAAAAGGAGGCAATGGAACCTGTCTCTGAACTAGGGATACTGGAAAGACATGACAAGCAAGGCGTAACATAGGACCTTAGACTGGAGTTCTAGGTCGGGAAAAGATGACAGAAAGGACACTGTGGCGACTGATGACCTCTGAATACGGGCTGTGCGTTAGGTAATCACATTGTATCCATGTTAAATTCCCTGAGTTGGATGATCATTCTGTAATTATGTTTTAAAAATTGTCCCTTTTTTGCAATATATACACTGAAATATTTAGTAAGAATGGAGTATAACTTCACTAACTTATTCTCAAGTAATTCATTAAAAGATTATGTGAATTATATATAAAAAGGACCTTTTAAAAGTTTAATTATATATAGCGAATGACATTTAGGTAAAGGATAAAAGGAATGTTTTCACTGTTGCTGCTACTTCTGTATAATTTCAAATTTACATCATAAAGTTGTTTAAATTGTTGTTAAAGTTATTTTAGAAATTATAACATTTAAAACTGCATCAAAACAAAATCATTATTACCTCACATCTTGACACGAATAAGATTGTGTACAACCAGAAGAGCTGTGTCTGCTGTTTGATTGAAAATACCCAAGAGAGAGAGGACAGTAGAGAAAAAAATAAGAGAGAGGAAAGAGGGTAAAGAAGTCAGAGAGAGAGGACATGTTAGCACACGCTTTTAATTCCAACACTCTGGAGGCAGAGGCAGGCAGATCTCAGAATTGGAAGCCAGCCTGGTCTACAGAGGGAGTTACTAGACAGCCAGGGTTGCACAGGGAAACCCAGGGTCGGAAAAGGAGGAGGAGGAGGAGGAGGAGGAGGAGGAGGAGGAGGAGGAGGAGGAGGAGGAGGAGGAGGAAGAAGAAGAAGTTGAGGAGGAGAAGGAGGAAGTTGAGGAGAAGGAGGAGACGGGGGAAAGGAAGAAAAAGGAGAGAGGAGATGAGAGATGAAAGGAATGTAAGGAAGCAAACTTTGCAGGGTATGTGTCATTGTCATTCCCAACTCCAGTATTTTATCAGACAGTCTCTCAAGGTTTGTACATATCTGAAAACTTTCTGTAGTAGAGAAGGGTTTAAAAGTTAGGTCTTCCCTACATCAATGCCCATTCTCAAATTTGCCCTCTGCCTTCCTCCTTACACTTCAGTTATTCCCAGGAAATAATAACTCCAAAAATGCATGGGAGATGAACACATTTAGTTAAATGGCCCTCTACTCAAAGTAGATTCCATGCTCCACCTACTACTGTTTCTAAAGCAGACTTTGCAATAGACACAGGTAATTCTAAGCCAACAGCTCCAGACAGGCTCTCAGGTGCCAGGTCTAGTTTTGGTCACCAGCACCATCTTCAGCAGCAGAATCTGCCCTCATGACTCCACTCTCACAAGGGCACAGTTGAACAGCGCTGGCGTTCCTCTGTCAGCACTATCCTGTACCTAGGAATATTTTTAAATGTTAGAATTGGCCCGATATTCATAAAATACTGAAAAGAATTAGCCTTGGAGGATGGCTGAACCAAATTTCACAGACCTAGATGGGTAAAGCCATGAATGCAATTATACTGTCTGTTCAATGTCTAATTCTCGCTAGAAACAACAGGAACACTGGCTCTAGACTTCACAGTCAATCCTAATACCAAACACAACTTATCATTTGCAGCATAATCCACAGAATGGCCTAGCAGAGTTCCTGTAGAAAGCAGGTGCGTGTTGGGACTAAGCAGGGTCAGAAAAGCCTGGGTGCAGAAAAGAGGGAGGCGGCCATGGTAACAGTGCAGAGGTATTTGATTAGTGTACAAAGACAGAACAAATGCAAGATCTTCTTAGGAATACTTCCCTGTGCTAATCTGTCCATGTTTCGGAAAATGAATGCCTTCACGCCTTCATTGTTTCTCCACTTAACAAAGAATCCAAACTCTAAATCTCCCTGTGTTCCATTACCAGGAGTCCTGTAACTGGGTGGCTTAAGCAACAGGAATTTGTTCTCACAAATTTTGGATGCTGAACTCCTAAAATCAAAGTATTTCCAGGTTTTTGATGTTATTGGTTGTTGTTGTTGTTTGCTGGGACCCTCTCTTTGGCTTGTAGATGTCTACCTTCCCAGTGTCCTCACCCGGATTTCCTCTTCTTCTAAAGATAAGTCATTATCACTACCCAACCATACCCATTTAACTGTCACTACCTCTGTAGAGTTACTACAGTTACACTGTGAGGTGTTGGGGCAGGAATTTAACTCTGAGGGGACACAACTCAGTCCATAGCATTCTCATTGCCTGAAGCCTTAGCCAGTGCATTGCAAGCTCTGAGCTAAACCCATCAATTGCATTGCTCTCCTCAACCAAAGATAAATGTAAGAGCTTCAGCAAACTCCTTGGTTTGAGTTCCCTTTTGCTGCTATTTTCTGTTCCGCTTTATAAACTTAGAGGTGACGCTCTGCTGCCCTAGTTACAGAGAAAGAAATGAGAGAAGAGAACTTAACATACATGGAAGCTATTTGACTGTATTTGTTGAGAAGGAAGGAAAAAGACATAACTCCAGCACTTAGTTCAATGTGCTTTTCAGAGTTCACTACCTATTTGCCCTCTAACTAGCAAAAGAGCCACATATTTACTTTTTCATTTGTTTATTCAACCAACAACAAGTGAAACTGCTACTGGGCAGAAAAGTATATCATTTAATTAATGACATAAGCAAATCACTCCTATGGTTATGAACATGCAGGTCCAGAGGATGCTCAAGTGCACCCTGCATCATGTCCGGAGACACTGCTGTTCTCTTTACTACTCCATCAGAAAGAAGGGGTACTATGGGTTTGTTTAAGTTTCAAGGCGCCTTAAAATACGCTACAGTCTTGTAACTCTGCCGTCTGTTAGCAAAGCTGTGCAAACACCAAGAAGCAGTGTCACTGTGCTCCGGCGAATGACAAGGTCTTTGTCCCGCATCATTGATGCTGAATTTTCCCTTCCTTTTCTATCCCTGTAACAGGAACTGAGACTGCACACGTGAAGCTGGGAAACAAACTCCAGACATACATCTGTATAAGTCAACACACATTTTTCTGGGAGGAAACCCTCAAAACGCTTAAGCAACTCTTGACCAAAGTCATACAACATGCACAAAAAGCTGGGGGTGACTCTCCAGCTGTGGCCGAGTTTCCGTGTCAGATAACAGCTTTGCATTGTAGTCACCGCGCTTCTGGTCCCTCAGCTAATCGTCACACGACATTCCCACTCTGTGTCCAAAAAAAGATGCCAATAGCTAGGGTTGGGACTTCATGCTCCATCTCCTTATGCTAGGACTTTATCTGACTTAAACTTGTGCAGGATTTTGCATGCTTTCACAACTGTGAGTTCATACTGTAGCGCCCTGTAGTGTCTGCATGACACTGTATTCTTAGAGTCATGCAATATGAATTACAACCTCTCTTCCTGCCCCCGCCCCGCTCACCTGCAATGATCCCTGAACTTCAAGAGGAGCGGATGTGATAGTGATGTGCCATTTAGGGATGAGCACTCCACAATTTCTCATCTCTGCGCCTTGCCCACTTGTGAGTTTTGGTGTTAATCACCATCCATTGCAAAAAGAAGCTTTTCTGGTGAGAGGCTAGACATGTGCTTATCTATGAATGCAAGGATGAATCATTGGGTTCATTATTACAGTCACTTGGTACAGAATGGCAAAGGTAGGTTTCCTATCAATAACCTAAAATGTATGGGGGGGGTCTCTGTGATCTCCCTAACCAACAACTCCTGGTGCGGGAGAATTATCTGTATTCTGTCAATCATATTTTAATAAAACGCTGATTGGCCAGGCAGGCAGTATAGGTGGGAAAGCCAGACAGGAAGTAGGGATGGAGCAAAGAGACTGGGAGTCTTCTGGAAGCAGAAGCTCCCTCAGCCACTCCTGCGCAGACCACCGAAGAGGCAGCATGTAACTTGCCCAGCTGAAAAAGGTACCAAGCCATATGGCTAACATAGATGAGAATAATGGGTTAATATAAGTTATAAGAGTTAACAAGAAACCTGAGCTAATGGGCCAATCAGTTTATAATCTTATGGAGTCCTGTGTGTGATTTCTCTTTGGGATTTGCCAGTTGTGGGGTACCGGGCGGAACTGATACCCCAACAAGCCGGCCCTCATGTTACAAACTCCAAAAGAGATAACCCATTCCTGGCATCGAGATTTTTATTTATTAACTTGTGGTGTCTAGGATAGCTCCATTTAAACTCTATCTTTGTGTATACGTACATTAAACTCTCTTTGGGTATGTGTACATTATCCCTCCCTGTAGTCCTTCCGCTACCCTGCTCTTTAGTTCACTGTCCCATTCAATCCTTCCTATTTTATTATTTTCCTTTACTGCCGATTAGTTCCTGCTGAGAGCAAGAAAATCAGTCTTCTTTAGAGCCGTGGTACTTGGTAGGTAACCATGCTCCAGTGGGAGCAGCACAGATTGAACTTTATGGGTTAAAAAAAAAACCACAGAAGACAATGAGTTGAGTAGGTAGGGAAGAGGGAACTGGATCTGGGAGGAACTGGGAGAAGGGTGAGTGTGATCCTATATTCCTTCTGTTACACAAATGCATGGCCTGAAATTCTCAACAAAAAAGAAATAAGATGACAGCTTCATGGTGGACTATCCTCATAGCCCATCACTAACCACCCATCTGGACATCAAACACCTTCACTTCTGGAGGCTAAGTTCTCCCACTGTTGACAGACCGATCCTTCACCCACCTGAAGGGATCTTCTCATTACTGGATCTGTCCTTCCTCAAGTTGGAACATATTTGTCTTTTTCTCAGGTTGTCAGCAAGCCGCTTTAAGTAGTGAATCATCTAGCTAGTACCTACGTCATTGCCCATGCTGGAACGGGCTCTCTGGTGATAGAGTTTTTAATTTTTTCACGTAATGTAAGTGATATAATAAACTTCATTCATGAAGCTAGATTTAGAGAGAATTATTTTGGGGGTCTGTTGTTGGCATATTAGCTGGGATGAACAGACATTTGTTCACACCTCCTTAGGAATAGCTAAGCACTAAAATTTGTGTTCAGATAGAAACTTTTTGAATTGGAGTTGAGTAGAATCAGTTGCATGGCTCCTAGAATGGATGATAAGACGTGAGATTGAGGTTCTATATGTATGGGTGGAACATCTGTGAGACAATCCTTATAAGGCTGCCTTCCTCCATGTTGTGTGGGGTGGTAGTGACCATTGCATGTATTCTATGAAGGGATAAGGTATGCAGCCAAGGCTTATGAATGTGGAGGATCCTTTAGAAGAATTGCTGGATGCCCCCTTCCTCTACATGCTATACAATGCCATGTCTCTGTGATGATTGAGATCTGTCACATGAGTATAAAGACACCCACCAGTTGACTGATAAATTTATATATTGCAATGCCTGAAAGTGGCACTTATGGAATGAGCTCCTAAGCAGGCCGTGTGGCCTTGGCTGTGGGTGATGGGATATAAACTTGTGCTCAGGTGTCGACTTTGAAAAGACGTCCCCAGTAAAGGAGTAATTGCAGTAGGGAGAAACAAACAAACCAATGTGTGGATACTATCCTATGCATTTAGCAGAAACGGAAAAAGACAGTGATGAGGGGGAATATTACTTGCTAGTTCTTACAGATGGCAAGACATAAGGGGGAGAAAGTTCAGAATAGATCCGTGTTTACAACCCCTAACTAGAATCCAAAAGTGTGGATCTATGGGAAGAACTAGCCAGTGACGGGTAGAAGAGCAAGACAGAGGTGACATGAGACACCCGTGCATCTGACCCATACATGCAAAGGAGAAAGCTGTGGAAAGGTAAGAATGTAGACAGGGACCTTAATCGTGGCTCGTTTTTAAAGTTATGATTTTCTGGGAAAATTCAGCATCTGAACTGCTCTAGTTAGAGAATACATTTAAACTTTTCAATAACCAGTGAAAAGAGTCCTTCGCCATCCCGCTCGTGAGGCTGCGGGATGGTGCAGTGGATGGAGTCGGTCTGAGCACTGTGGAAACAGAGAACCTGAGTAGTTTGACTACTCATCCCCCCTGACACAAAGGCTGAATATCTAATAAAACAGGGAAATAAATACTTGATGAACAAGCTCAGAGGACCCATTGGGAACGTTTGGTTATCACAAACTGAGTCCCTATTAAATATTAGGGACTGGAAGACTACAGAGAAAGGTCAGGCATTACTGAGAGAATTGTGCATGTGACAGGTGGTGCTTGATGCTCAGTTTACCAGGCTAGGTAGGGCTGTGTTCCCAGAGGAGTTAAGAAGTCAATACAGTGAGGGCCTCGAATCCCCGGGACTTCGGGAGACTTTGCTGAGTTTTTTTGGTGAAATGCGTTATTTATGCAACAGAATAGGGAGATCTTGGACATGTCAGTGAAGCTCATTAGGTTAAAGTACTGTAGAATCAAACAGGAAGAAGAGCAAAGCACAGGAGTTACTTAAAAGCAAAATCTAATACAGTGTGAAAAAAATAGGAAAGTATTAAAATGGCAACAACAAAACAGCAATTAAAGAGTTTGCGTAAAAACACCTTACATGAATAATAAAATGCACCTCCGGGTTATTGGGTAAGACCTTAGTACCAGTGATCTGATACCCAGCTGAGTTGTTGCCCAGAGGGATCTCTGAGGCTCCATTCACAGTACATGCTATTGCTACTACTAATGATTGCATGTCAGAACTACACACATGTTGGCTGCCGAACATAAAGAAATCATACCAGAAATAAGTTGCAAGCTCCTCCTATGCTGCTTGCATTTGTGAAACAAGCAGGTATTCTAGACTGCTGGGAGAGACTGTTGGTGGGGGGAGGCCTGCATGGATATGAACCCTGCACATTATGTTACCAGCATGTCAGGCAAAATTGCCTGCGAGTGCTATAGTGGCATAACTGATATGGATGCAACCAGTTCTTTCTAATTACTTTTAAGACCTGATTCACTTATGAGAACTTATGTTTGGTACTGAAGCAAGGGCAAGAGCCTACAGGAGAGAAGGTCACAGAGCCCAGTGAGAAAGCAACTGCTATTTTTTTTTTGCCAAACTGATATGATTTACCTTTCAAACTACTCTCTAAACATCTGTGTTTGCACACATAGTTTACTACTATTAACATCAGTCGTGAATGGAAATATTTTCACAGTAGGTATTGGTTAATGTGAAGACTCATAATTGATCAAGCTGCTGAGAAGAAGCCATTGTTGTTGTGGCGTAGTGTCTTAATGTTCAGGAATCAATGGAATAAAATAATCAGACATTTAATATTATCCACCTTCCAAGGCTTAGGAAATATCACAGTAGAGGAAAAAAAGGTGGTAAGAGCGGGAGGAAATGTTGGTCTGTTATAAATCTATTTTCTCTGAATAGGAACATTCCCTCCGAAAAGAAAAAGGAAGCTTCACAACACGTAGAAGCTAAGAAGACGTAAAAGACTCAGGAAACTCAGAAAGGCACAAGACTCATAAGACTTCTGAGACCTATCCCAAATACATACAAGCAGTGAACAAGATTGGTGAAGGAGGCTCTCAGGAGAAGCTGCCTGCAAGGACTGGGGAGAGTGCCAGTGACTCAGCTTCCCCAAAGGGTGAGTTGGGAGAGGCTTTTTGATGATAAGCAGTCTTTGACTCATCACATTCCTGTAAGTGCTCCCTTATCCACGTTCCTGTAAGTGCTCCCTCATCCACATTCCCGTAAGTACTCCCTCATCCACGTTCCTGTAAGTGCTCCCTCATCCACGTTCCTGTAAGTGACCCCTATCAGCTCACTGGGTCACCAAGCTAGACTAGGGTAGTTTCTTTGATTCGTCATCTATTCCATAAGCCTCAGTAATTATTCATCTGTTCCCATTTCCTAAAAATTGTCACCCAACATGACGACACATCCACGTCCATAACCGTATCCATATGTCCTTGATGGCTTTTTTGGAAAGCCTACTGTTCACTTTTCCTTCCGTCTTGAAAAGGACCACAAATGATCTTAGCTATTAAAATGGTTGCTTCTAAATTGTTATCCCTAGCCAAAACCTTTTCACTAAATACAGAACCAGATTTTCAGCATCCGAATACCATCTACAATTTGATAATCCAACGTTCAAATAACAACCCAAAACTAGTTGATCCTCTCTCTGACCTTCTGAAGTTACTGTCCCAGAAAATAAGATCACAGTCCCCCCAATATCCCAAGTAAGAAATGATATTGTGACTCTAATCTTTATGTTTCCTGCCTATACTTGTACCCATCTTTTAAATAGCTTTCTAGACATCATTTCTATCACCCCTCTCCACCGTTATCACAGCAGCACTTTTTTTTACTGCTCTCTGAACTCCCCCACTTTTATTTCCCCTCCCTTCAAGGTATCACTTACAAACCCGAGGCCTCTGAGGTCATGGACAGACCTATTCCCAGTGACGCTGAGCAATCCCTATTACCTAGGTATAAACAAAAGAGCTGCTCTAGGCTTCTGAACACCAAAGTATCCACAAAGTCTCCTTAGGGTTACTGAGCAATTCTAGTTTGTTCGTGAAAATGACTAGATGGCTGTCCTCACTTGTTTTATGGATGAATAAAATTCCAGTATATATAAATAAATTACCTGAAAGCAGTTCAGTATACTGACTACACATTTTTGTAGAAATGCCATTTGTTTGTGGTCAGCATTGCATATATTTGTGTGTGTATATATATATATATATATATTTGTGTGTATATATGTGTGTGTGTGTATATATATATGTGTATGTATAGATGCATACATATATAAATATATATATGTAGACATATGGTATTAACACCTAAAATCTGGGCTATGAGAGTTAACAGTGCTAACTGGTCGAGATTTTAGAAAAACCACTAAGCTATTTCATGCCCTTAGTGTAACAATTTTCAGTTTATGTCCTACAATGTCCTGTACCTACTGCTTGGCTTTTGACTTCTTTGAAAACTCATAATTGTAAGCTTGACACACACGTCTCCTTCAACATTTGCAGATCACCACATTCAGAAATTAACGGGGAAGCTTTGCAATTAGAAACACGGGATCTAGAGGCTGCTGGTGATGTCGACCAGCAAGCCATGCTGATTCTGGAACTATTTGCCTCCAACATTCTGCCTTAATCCTCTGCATTCTGCTCCGCATTGCAAACACTCCAGAAGAGGACTCATTTCTCTTTTCCTTCCATCTCTCCAGTGAATCTAGCTGCTGGAATCTGCTAACCCTGCACTGTCTGTCCAGTCTAGGTGTGACAAGGGCTTCCTGCTATTGTTCACTTTTGAGCTGGCATGCTAACATCTGGTTGGCCTCTGTGTGTCTAGTTCCATGCGCTAAATTCCTAACCTTGAATAAATGCAGGAGGGTTTCTGCTCAGCAGTTGAACTCTAATCTAAAACTATCATCTCGGCCCCCGCAAAGGCATTTAGTGGCTCCCTTCCTCCTTATTGTTGAGTTAACCTCTGTGTGTCCATGACCTATACTGTTATACATTGGTGCTGTGGTTCCTTATCAGCTCCAGCCAATGAGAGCTCTCAGGACGGGAACAATACCCCGGTAATCTCAACATCTCCAATGTCCTACCCGTTGCTTAGTGTACACACTGGATTCTCAGGGTTTTAAAACATAGAATTTTTCAGTCATTTAGGAAATTTCATGCTGTGTGCTAAAAACTTGTAAGGATTTAGGACAGGAGCCCAAGTAGAATAACCCAAAATTGAAAAGAGCATTAAGCATTAGCCTTTCAAGTTCCAGAGGTGTTAACAAGGCCAGAAGTGTATGTTTCTTTCTCTTTATGGTTCCGCATGTCGCTTCTTCAGTCTCCTGAACCACACCACCCAGCCATTGGTAAAGTCTCCGGCTATTTCACTACAGCATGACAGGCAATAATTGCATTAAGTATTCTGAGCAAAGTCCTTGGAACATTAAGACATTGTCTCTTGCCTCTGTTAACTAAGCAGGTAAAATCAAAAGAATGTTTTCAAATTCTCAGAGTCCCTTAGACCTTGGCTAGCAATGTAACAGTCCCTTCCGAGTCCAGATTCCTCTGGAAAAAACATCTTAAACCACACTGTGAACCGGAACAATATAACTCAGTACAATATAAAACAATTTACCATTTTCAGGGCAAAATAATTCCCAAACTAAAAACACACAAATTTATTTTAAAGATTGGGAAACAGAGCCATAGAAGATGAGTTTCGGACTATCTGTTGAGTCAGAATTACTGGCCGGAGTGCCTGAAGATCCCGTCACTAAGCTAACCTTCTGAAAGGGGCCCCTTTTTAACTAATCCACAGGTGTGGCAAGACAACCACTTTCCCAAGTGTACTGTGGTAGTGCGACCATTTCAAATTAGCATATTGTGAAACCCTCAACCATCCTATTACAACATCAAACAACCATTGCGCCCTTTAATACAGCAATATTTTGACCACAAGGAAATCAGAAAACATAATGCTAATTGTCCTCTGAAGATTATGGCAGGATGTGCAAGAGTAATTCATTTTTCTTAATCATAAAAGCACATTCGTATTACAAGTTTGCCTGGAGTTGACTTCCTGGGCTGGTGTGAATCACTGTCGCTGCTGACTTGGCAAGGTATGGCCCTTGTGGCCTGTGAAATACGGCAGGTGCCAATTGCGACAAAGTCACCATTGTCCTTCTTTAATGAAGCCAGTAGAAATAGCCAAGTGTCCACAAGTGAATCCCAGGGTGTCTAGTGTTGAGAAGGTCAGTTACTGCAAGGTGGTAGTCAATTGGGATGGCATTACCACCGACTGTCATGCTTTTACATTTCTTCCCAATAATGTACTGTTAGTCTATTAGAACACATGGAATTATTAGAGCAAACCTTGAATCAGATATTCTGAAATATGAGAGATCTAAATTGTGAGGATTTATGTAAAGTCCACGAAACAGTGGAGACTTGGGGTCATACAGAGCATTTTATATGTATATTCCACCAAATTCCAGACGGCAACTTCAGAGAAAACTTATCTGAAAAGTTGTTTTGTTTTCTTTTCTTTTCTTTGTTATTTGTTTGTTTTCTTCATTTTTGTTTGCTTGTTGCTATGATAAGAGGATTGGAAATCCTTTATGTTTGTTAGAGTCTACTCAAGCAGTGTGAATATTGAACCAACACACATTTTATTTTTTCTGGATTTTTTTTTACTGCAAATAATATCTTATGGGTACTTACTTAGAGTTCTCACATTTACATCTTATTATTCTTTGATGTAATTTCCCTACCAACATGAAAATTTCATTATTTTAGAAATTATTCACGTGAAAATGAATGTTTTTTTCTATGTCAAAAGTGGACCTAGTGCAGCATTACAGAAAATTACATGAGAATAGTAAAATACTAAATAGTGCTAGGTGTGGTAATGAATCTCTGCATTCGGGAGGCAGAGGCAGGAGGATTACCTTAAGTTCCAAGCCATCCTGGCCTACACTGAAAGTTCCAGACCAGGCAGAGCCATACAGCAAGACAAAAACACAAAACCAAAAGTAAAACAGGAAATTATTACATGTATTATAAATGTCTGCTAAAGTGTTGTACATTTTGCTCAACTTTATAAAGTAATTCACTGCTTTTTTTTAAAGTCCTAATTTTTAAATAAAATTTGTTTCATTCCTAGTTAGAGAAAAATCTAATTACTTTTAAAATGACAAGCATGAGGTGAGACACACACACACACACATATCTACAAAAACACGTTTCAAAAAGTTTTTAAACATTCTCTTTATCATAATCTATGATCAAATAATCCATTTTACATTGCAAAACCCAAGCTCTTAACATTTTTTGGCATTCATTTTCTTGTTACCCAGATACCAAAAGTTGTCCTATAAAGAATAAAATTCTTTAGGGTTTTAATTTCCCTTTCTGGAATTCTGTAAGTATAGATCTATATCTTGCCTCACTGACGTTTAGACAAATGAAGTTGACTGATTCTTTAAAAATCCGCTTTTAAGAAGGTTCGCTCTCTTTCTGATGTTTTAGTCTCGGAGTCCATTGCATCTCTATTTTCCCCTCCTTTCCCCCAGTGGCGTCCATGTATCACACAGAAAAGCTGCATCAGCTTACTTCTTCCAGGGCTTTGCAAATGAAAATAATTTTTATTTTCTTTTAAATTATTAAATCTGGGTCTCCAAATATTGTTCTCAGCCCAGTCTCGGTAGAAAGTTGTGTGACTAGAGCCAGTGCAGCAATTCCCTCAATAATAGCTTAATTACTTAGACACTCTGGAAACCATTAGTTTATCATCCTTTGAAGTGTGCAGGCAAGTGGCCAGGCTGAGAGCAAAACACTTGTTACTTTTTCATGTAATGAGCTTAATTTCTTTTTTGTTATTTTTCGTTATTTTGAGAAGGAAACTTGGGGGGGATATACTTTAATGTTGGAAAGATTAAAAGATGTGTCATTTTGCTTCATAAAGGGCCTCTCAGTTCACTCAGAAAGTACTCTGAGAAATATCGAAGGCTCTGAAGATCAATGACTTATGAGCTTTTGGAAATCATGGGGACTCAAACATAAAGCTGCGTCTGAGTGACAGCAATATTGTAAACAATATTATCAAAGAGGATTCTCCTAGCTTTCTGCCTCTTCATTCATCCCTCACACACCCTACAAAGTTAGGATAGCAGCCTGCTTGCCTCTCTGCAGCAGCAGGGCAGCTGGCCTCAACTTCCTCTCTCCCTCCCTCCTCCAGCTAAGGCTGAGCTTGCCCAGGGGAGCAGAGCCTGCTGCAAACACACCTTCCTGGGGACTCCTTGAGTCCTCCCCACCCATTTTCTCTAAAGTCTTTCTGCCACTCACCTCATTGTCAGGTGTAGTCCCCCCCACCCTCTTGCCGAACATAGATCAAAGACGGCTCTGAATGTAAGTGGTTGTTGTGAGGTTGAAACATTATAGGTCTGATTAGTGTCCCCAAAAATGAGGAAAAGGGAGAATATGAGCGGAGGATTACAAATTCATCTAGGCAAGATGATGATTCTCCTGATGCATGCGTGGCAGGCACAGGTGGGAGAAAAATCCATCTGGAAATATGCCTCCTGAAGGGACAGCCGCTAAGTCTTCAGTCAGGCGGCCCCTGTACCTGAGCTCTGCGGCGACCGTCTGACCTTGGTGGTCCTTGATTCCCTAACCTCACTGCAGGAGTGTTTGACCCCCAATTTCAAAGAAAGCAAGGAGGGCGAGCAAGTCCCAAGGAGTCTGAAGGCTCCCTCAGAGCTATCCAGCTGATGAGGGCCTACACCAGATTTGGGTCTGCAAACTTCCGGACCATTTCAAATATTTCAAAATGATATCCGCATACTTCTGATATTGCCTCCCTCCGCTGTACATAGTAATTACTAGCCACCTTCCCTTTGTCAAACTCAATCCGTCTAAGCATCCTGCTTTGGGGACCCATTTTGCATTCTGCAATGCCCCTATTCCTCCCCAGACATATATGTCAAGGAATAAGGAGTTGAGACATGACATATTAATGTTTTTATCTGGGGACTCTCTGCTCCCACGGGAAGGGAGGGAACCCGAGAGCAGAGGGCGGCGGAAAGCAAGCGAGGAGGAATGACTCCGAAGCTCCTGCGGAAATTCATATTCCGTGTATGTTCCTCTTTCGTCTAGAATAAATCCTGCAGGCCTCCCCACGCAAAGCCGGCGGCGTTTATTTATTTGCATGTCATGCTTATAATGCGCTAGAAAGCAAGACGGATCTTCCAGGAGGGGAGGCGACAACGTTCACCTTTCAGGCTCTCTACCCTAAATAAAAAAAGAATTGACCGGCGGGGCGCCTAAGAATTTATCTTGAGTTTGCGGTCATTACCTCTATTATATGGCCCCAGCAATAAATAAGTCGGGTAGTTACTACCCAACAATAAAACTGTAGTGTGTGGGACACCTTACTATTACTTTCTTAATAATCTGCCGCTTCTTTCCCTTTAAATCTTCCCGTCTTGTCTTTTCACCCTTTTACAAGAATCCATCTTCACTCCTTGAGGTACAAGCTCTCTCGGATCATTTTTATATTTCGTGAACACAATAATTTTTCCTGTCCAAGACTTACTATTTTTCCTATTCCTGGCTGCCTAATCTGCTTCAAGACAAAGGGTCGGCCGGTCCAGATCAAATGTCTTTTCCTTCCCCTCTCTTATTTTTACTGCATTGTGCGTCCCATTAAGAAGGCGCCCCCACACACCCGTAGGGGCTCTGGGAGGAAGGATGGCACTCAAGTTCGGAGTGAGGTCCCAGCGAGCAGGTCTGAGCCCCCACTCCGTCACATTCTCAGGCAGGCGCCCATCCAGAGCCTGGCAGAGGGGAGACTGCCCAGAGCAGCTCTCGCGTGTGATTGTGTGGCCGTTATTGGGGATCCCATCCTTCCCACTTTCCGCTGCTGGCGCTCCACGCGGGCACAGTGCGCCACGCATGGACAGCCCGGACAGTCCTTGGAAGTCAGACCTCGCCTCACCGCGCTTCCCTGGCACCCGCGGCACCCCTACCCCAGTACCCCGGCTTGGGCCGGGAGGGGACTCGGGAAGGAGGAGGGGCATTCACACCTGAGCTCACCCGGCACCCCTGCGGGTTTCCCGGCTCCAGTCCCAGCCGCCACCCGCAGCCCGACGCGAGGCGCTGTCCAGTCCCAGCCAGAGCTGCGAAGAACCCCAGGGGCCCGCCACCCCGCGGGGACAAGGAGCTCAGCCAACGACCCGCGGGCGCCTTCCCAAAACACCGCCACACTTGCCCACGCTGCAGCGCCAAAACTGACGTGCACCCCGCCAAGAGGACTGCGAGAGCCCCTCAGAGCTGGGGTGGCCTGTGAGGAGGGTGCTGGAGAATAGGGGCAACCGGGCAGTTCCTGCCGGGTGAGGGTTGAAAGCCGACGGACCTGCGCGGCTTTCCCTTTTGTCTCGACATTGTAGGTCCCTCGACAGCAGGTTCACACAGCCCCCCTCCCACAGCAAGGTTTCTGTTTGTGTGACTTAGATCACAAATAAACCAAAGGGAGGAGAGAGAGAGAGAGAGAGAGAGAGAGAGAGAGAGAGAGAGAGAGAGAGAGAGAGAGAGGATGGTAGGATGGTGAACTTCTCACCTTTCTTTAATTCAGGTTCTGTCCACCCTGCCGTGTGTGTGTGTGTGTGTGTGTGTGTGTGTGTGTGTGTGTGTGTGTGTCCTTGTTAATTGCGTTTTGCTGCGGTGATCTTTTAGGACTCTAAAATCGGCTGGGAAAATATTCACGTTTGGGACAGAAAACATTTTTTTATTTATATCCTTGACATTTAAAAGAGCAGAATTAATTTGTTCTGTCTACATTAGCATTGAGAGAAAGTTTCCGATATCCACCCGGGGAAGGGGGTGGGGAAGGAAAGAAAAGAAAGCGCAGAAAGGAAAAAAAAAACCTTGGCTTGTTTTTTGTGTCTTCTCCCTTCTATCAGATGTGTAATCAATCACTGAAATAGGAAGCAGCAAAATTGTAAAGATTCGATAGATTAAAATGCAAATAGAAGGTAGAAAAAGAAACATTAACACGGCCACCAAAGATTTAATAACCGTAAATCAAGTTTTTTTCTGTTGCAGCTGCAGTTTGCGTGTTTATGTTTTAATCATGTTCGCTCCATAAATAAATAATTTCTGAAACGAGACTAATTTTTCATTATTTTAACCGTGGGCTATAACACTAAATATTAAAAATAGAAAATGTACATAATACCGTATCCTCAACCCAGTAAGAGACGTGGAACAATTGTTTTAAAATCAAGAGCTTTCACTTGTGTGTTTTGAAAATAAAAGCATTATGCTAAAAAAAATCTCCCTCAACTGACAAAGTCCAAAGTTTATTTCCCTTTTAATATTTTATGTTAACACTGAACAATTTATTCTAAAGAAATGTGTGGTTCCATATCCATTTCATCTTGGGCATTTCAAGGGAGGACAAATGCCAGAATATTTAAATAACACAAAACACCAATTCAGAGTGCTTTGATAATTTCTGAGTAATAATATTTTATGAAAGATTCTGCCTTCTAAGTGAAGAAATAATTGATGGGCAACACAGTTAAAACTTTTTTTAGCTTTATCATTAATGTTGTCTTTTCATGTGGGACTATCTTATCTCTTTATTTTATGGTCATTCAATTGAAGCTTGTATGTCAAGGTGTCAGATTATTCAAGCAAACTTTTATCTAAGTATTCTCTCTGTTAACTATGCTGAAAGTTTTCCATTTGGGCTTTTCATGTTCGAAGGAACATTAACTTCTTAATTTAGAATTTTACCACGTGAAAAAAGAAAACACCGAGATTTATTCTTTCTGTTTCTCTCTCTCTCTCTCTCTCTCTCTCTCTCTCTCTCTCTCTCTCTCTCTCTTGATGATCTTATTAACATAATAGAGGACACTCCTTTTCAGCACAGAAGCTTTTCCTTTTGGTCATACAGCCTTGGAATGCTTAAAATAAACTTTTTGTTTAATTCTGTCCTTAAATGAGTTAGAGTTGTCTCAGTGCTTCTTCTGCCCACAAATTACAAGGATAACCAAATCCAGGGCACACATTTCCTTCTTAAAACCTTTAAGTTAAATGTGAGCTGAGTTGATGTCCACCCTCCCCACCCCAGCCAAACAATCCTGTTTTCACTCTGACAGCCCAATAATGCATTTAGTTTGAAATTACACTCAGACCTTTCCTCCTTTGTATTTTTTTCATTTACTCCGGTGCAACGCGATGACTTGATTTTCATGGGATTACATGAACTCCTTTCAGTATTGCTGGGGCATTGCTACTCTACTAACTACTGCCTTCATAGACAAATGAACTTTTTATTTGCTAGAGTTTATAGGTGGTTTTAGAAGTAGAGGATGCAGCTGATTTGGTTATTGTTGAGAATCGAACAGGCACACGAGTCATTCACCTAAAGGGAAGAGAGGTGACTCTGTTAAAGGCAGAGGCAAGGTCAGAATTGTGGGGAAATATTTCAGTTTATTGCTCTTATTAATTAAACCGGATGTGGTTTTATTCTGCACTTTTAATACCGACCTTGGTAGTAGAAGCTCCGGGCTGCCTCGCTTCCCTTCACTCCCAATCCTTTTCATTCATTAGGTCCCTGTTTGATGGTGTTGCCTTCCTACATTACACTTCTTACTAGTTACAGTGGAAAATCTCACGTGTCTTCGGAATATCGAGGGCTTCTCCCTCCCCCCCGGGGGAAAAAAACAAAACAAAACAAAACACGGGAGAAGAAGAAAAACAAGAGACAAGAGACGCTTTTCGCATTCTCTTTCAGCATTTGTTTCCTTGAGATGCAAGACAGGTACTTGATTTAGCATTTAAGCAAAAGGTTACACAAACCGCGTTTTAGAAAGTGTTGGGGTGTCCGACAGGGTCAGCCCCAGAGCAGATCATTTTTTGAATGCAGACCTAAAGATAATGAGTACTTGTTGTATTAAAGGGGACAAACAGTACTTTGGCTTCCTCTGACCCCAGAATGCACGGCTTGGTTTCATTGATCATCTTCCTTTATGAGATAATGCAATTACAAACATCAATAAGGGGCTGCAAGGGGAATCATTATGCGGTGACAGTGATAAATGACGGTGCAGAAATAGCATGCTTCCCCCCCTAACAATCCTGGAGCCCAGGGGCTCCGGGGGCTGAACACAGTCGCCAAGGAAACAGATGACATCCCAAACGGCACCAAAGGAAAAAATAAAATGAACAGTCTTTCTTTGCCTTTCACTCTTTTCCGTCTTCCGAAGAGTTAGTTTTGGCTCTAGCAGCAGCTGCCACACAGACATTTCGTTATTTCAGACATTAAAGACCGGGGCAAGCAGTGGGAGACTCCTCCCCTTCTACCACCGGCACTACACACACAAACCTCGCTGTTGACACGTTAGAACACCTGAAAATGCACGTCTCAAAATCGTATTTGGGTGGGCTGAGAGGCTAAGGATCTGAGTTTGCACAGCCATCACGTTGTTTACCGCCCCCGCACCCCCCATTTTTGTCCAAGGGAAACTAAGTCTTCAGGGCAAAGTGGCGCCTCGCGGGTCGGCCAGGAAAAGGACGGTGCTAGTGGCTGGCCTCCATCTCCCCGTGGTGCCAGACACTGCTCTGTGCCAGGGGGCGGCGGCGGCGGTGGGAGCAGGAGGCTACTTAGGGTGTTTGCTGCAGCACTAGGTTTCAGAGAGATGAAATTATCACTGAGTGTAGGTCTCCCTAAATGAAGGAATCCGGCTCTTTGAAACCCCAGGAGATGCCCAGAGAATCTTCAAGGGGGAAATCTCTCTACGCGATCAAAACTCACTCAAGTCAAGAAAAGTGGGTGAGGTTGACAGGCGTGAACTAGAGGTGGTTGCCGCGAATGCAGAGCGCCCCACACACCACCCGCGCGCGCACCTGCGGGCACTGGAAGGGGTTGGAGACTTGGGTCTACAGGTGAATTAGAGGAACCTTCCACTTATAGGGTGGAGGGCGAGAAACATGTGGAGGTGTGAGGGAGGCCTAGGCAGAAAGGCTGAGAGCGTGAGAGTCGGCCATCCCTTCATTTCCGCCAGGTCTCTAACCCAGAAAAACCATGCACTTTGTTCCTGACCTCTTCCTGGTACACTCTAGGTGAAACTAGGGAGTCATGCAGAATGACAAGCCACAAAAAAATGCCGGGGAGAGGATCAGGACCCGTGGATGTATGAAGCAGGTGACTTTATTCTCTGCTCTCCTCGTGGGCGAGGTCCTGAGACTAGTTTTCTGCCTGGAGATTAAAATCACTGGTCGTAAAGAACACAATGCTTTAGGGTAGAGGTGAGTGTGATTGTGGGTGGTGAGGGGTAAGATTTAGACATCCGATCGAAGGAAAATTAGCTTAAAACTAAATCCAGGGCTTCACTGTCCGATTTCCTCAAGATGGACTGAGAGAGTGGGCAACGCCGGAGGAACTGCACGGGCAGCTAAAACCAAGACCCTAAAAGGACCTCCCATCTCCCTATAGAAACCCCGAAGGTGCCTTTTTTTATTTTTTATTTTATTTTATTTTTTTTAGGGCAAATCCTCTAACCGGCTTACCCAATATATTGTGTTTTTCTTTCAGCTCTGCCTTGGAAGAGAACCTGAAGGCTGTTTCAGTGTAAAAGAGAGCCCTCGCCTTCCTATTAGTTGGGGCTTGGGCCTAGCCTCCCCAACTCTTCTTCCCATCCCCCACCCCCACCCCGACGGCCCCACCAGAGGACTCCTATCATGCCCCCTCTTGGTGTTACGGGTCGCCAAAGGGCCAATGGGTTCCGGGTAGCCCAGAAAAGATGAAGAAAAGATGCCTAACCAGAATGGGCACCCCACAGCCCAAGCCCACGTCTCTCCACTCAGTGTCAAAAAAAAAAAAAAACCAAAAAACCGCCCACTGGGAGCTTGCGTCACCAATTCCTGTTTTAACTGCCTTCCCAAGGGCCGAAGGCCTTCGGGATCCAAAAGGGGGGAAGTTTGCAGGGCTTTTAAAGTAATCCCAAGGAGCTCCTGCCTAGCCCGCAGGGGTGCTATACTACCCTCTGGACCGCCACCCTCCTGCCCTGCCTGTCTGTCCCTTGTGTCCTCCAGTCCCCAGGCTCTCATTCTCGTGCTCCCAGTAGCACCGAGGGATTCCGAAGCCGAAGCTTCCTCTGGCAAAGTCCTAAGAATGCATTCAAGCAAACACAAACCGCTCTGAGAGGTTCCCAGGGAAGGGCCCCGAGTGACTCAGAAGGCATTCTCTGCACATGCTTTTGCGCAGACCCCTGGACACCCAGTCTCCAGAGACAGTCAATCACTTCTTGACTTTGACTTTCAGGTGGGGGGTGGGGAGGGCATAGAACTCTTCTGCAGTCCCAGAGTGGCCCACAATAGTGTGGGATGGCGACTGAGACCCACTCGCCCACATACCCGACCCAGACTGGACGTCGCGCGTGGGGAAACTCAAGAGCGACTGAGTCGCGGGTGGAGCTGTGTGAGCTGGCCGCGGAGGCTTCATCGCGGGCTGGGAGCCTGGCCCTGCCCGGACACTCGCAGCTCTTCTCGGGTTCCCTGCCTGCAAAGGTGGGGCTGGAAGCGTCACCGAGGACACAGAATCCCAGCGTAGGGGAGCAGCTTTCCCTTTTCCCAGCGTTTGGACTTTGTCCCGGGAGACGCCTAGGACGCGCTTCTACCCGGAGGGAGATTCCGGCACCCTGTTCCTTCCTCTCCCAGTCAGGCCAGGACCCTCGCACCCCGGCCACCGGGGCTGCCCCTGGGCTCCACCGACGACACCTCTCCCCGTGGCAAAACTCGCAGGCCCGGCTGCCTGCGAGGAGACAGCCTCACAAGGAACTCCTAATACCATCCATACAGCTTTAATGCGCTTATAATTCGATAAGTGATTTCAATTTGAAATTGTTAGTAACTAATTTTATGGGTAATTTTTCCACATCAAATATTTAAGCATCAGATTAAGGGCGCCGGTTCCGACGCAGGATCATAAGGGGCTTTCTCCCCACCCACCCCTACCCCCCATCCCCGTGCTCCGCCTCCCTCCGGCATCCTACCGCGTCGTTTTTCCAAATCCCCAAAAGGTGGCAGTCGAAGCCGACTTTCCTCTTTTTCAGCGTCTCTAAAGAAAGAACCCGGGAGTGTGTGGAGGGAGGGGGTGAGTGGCGGGGAAGGGGTGGGGCGGGGAGAGAGCCGGGAGGGACTGGACCGTGCCCGGACTTTGCAAACTGAGCCTTTAACACGTTTCCACCACCGCACTAGCAAGAGCAGTGGCGAATTTCCTGGAAACGTCTCGGGCCAAAGCAGCGTGCCTGGCGGCCCTATGGGTCGGGGGCGGGCGGCTCCGCACACTCGCACTCAACCCTCAGCCTTGGACAGCAGAGGGAGAAGCCAGGAGAAACCCACCGTCTTCTTCCTTTTTTTTTTTAATTTAATATTGTCTATACTATACAACCAAACTTGGTTATTCGAGGCCCTGTTCTGCGAACTGCATAATGGGGGGGGGGGAGGGGGTAGTAGAGGGAGGGCAGACTGAGGAGGGAGGGCGGAGGGGAGACTGGGGGCGCAGCGGATGAATTGCAGAGCAGTTGCCAAACTTTTTTCCCCCTGCTGCCGCTGCTGCGGCTGCCGGTGCGGCAGCCTTTGCTTTGAATGTGTGTAACTAGGAAACAGCAAGCCGTCTGAGAAGACGGAATTTCCAACGTGTAAAATGTTCTTAACGGAACCATTGAGCGAGTGCAATAAGGCGTGAGGGGGAACTAATCTTCCCATTTAAATGTTTGTGGCAATTTTATCTAAATGAATTTTAATGCTAAACGAGGGTAATTCCCCATTTGTAGCGCGTTTGCTTCTTTCCTGTGCTTTAAAGCAGTCGAACATCGTGCAATGAACAATAACAATAAAAATACTGCCAAGGCGTATTATTCATTTTGAATGTGTTATAATTACATTTGATTAAATATGATCGGGTAACATTTTTTAAAATTTTTTGGAAAAAAAATACTTAAATCCTCTACAGTCTCATTCATTCAGCGGACCTCCCCCCCACCTCTGCCCCCCCCCAATAAAAAGCCTGTACAATTGTGTGCCCTGTTTAGGGGAGGGCGTTTTGTTTTTGTCCTTTAAGAAACATCAAAAACACTCTCCACACCTCTATTATTTCCCTCCTTCCGATAAGTGTCCTCAATAACCTCAAAGCTGGCTCTGAAATTTACAAGAGGAAAAGCTAAAACAGCTTTAAGCGGGAGGGTGTTGGGGGCAGAGAGAGCGAGACCTGAGGAGTGAGGCTCACACAATCCTCACACCGAGGGGGGAGCCCACGACACAAAAGCTTGTTTTATTTTTTTTCTAATTCCTGGACATTAATGATCATGATTCTTTTTAATCTCCGTATCCCCCCCACCACCCCTGCTTTGCTTACACTGACTCTTCTCCCTCCTTAAAACCTTCCCCCTTTCCTCTCCTCTGCCTCCCCTCCGTGGCTCCTCCCCCCCGCCCCCATTAGGCAAGAGCCTGCAGAAGAATAAAGGCTGACTCACCGGGCAAGCACTGGGGAGGCAGGAGTAAAAAGGGTGGTTAGTTTATGAAGTTTATTATTAATTTTAAAAGTAAATAAATGATTGTTAACTGCCACTAACCACCCGTCACAGAAAATGATTTCACTAATATGGACTACTTAAATGCAGTCGTAGAACTGTCTCAGGGCCAAAAGAGGAAAGTTCAACGGTCCCCCTCATTGGGGTGGGGGCGAGGTGGGTGGCAGCGCTGGGACCGGGCGGCCTGCAGTAGGTTAGGCCTCTCTCTCCTGCACGTCTGCGCGTTCCTAAACAAGGCCCCATAAACAAAAGGTGAGAGCGCACCGCTGCTCCAGCAGGTGAGGCAGTGAGCCACAGTCACCTAGGGATGCCGGCCCACAGCTGCTTTCTCTTTCCAAACAGAAAACTGGATTGCTGTGGGCGGGTTTATAAAGTGACCAGGGCCTGAATGTCAGACTGGAGTTTAAGGCCTCTGACCCATCCTTTGTTCCCAAAGCAACCCAAAGGCTTATTTTTTAAAAAATGAATTTGCCTTAATTAAAATATTTGTATATTTCCCTTAGCTTGGCGAAGCCCTTTCTTAGAGCAGCGATTTTATTTAAGTGAAATTATAAGCTATTGCAGCTTAAACATGTTATTTTGAACCATTTAGCTGGCTGCCATGCAGAAATTCTGTACAGCTGTTCTGGGAAATTGGTTAATAACCAGTTTTATCCAATGAGAACACAGAGCATATTTATAAAAAATTAGATTTTGAAGTCTGGTCTCTTCAATTTTATATAGTTAATTTCTTAATAAACATGTAATGCTTGTCCTAGATTACATCCTTGGTGAAAGGCTGAGTGTGGGCTTCTGCCCTGCCACTGCATGCAATCATAATTTCCCCGAGAGTGTAGGTAGATAATACTGCCGACTATAATCTGAGACTACAGCTAGTTTAGTGGCTTTAACCCTTGATTTTGTTGATATTGCCAGTTCATTAACTCATCTTAAACCAGTGGTTATTGTTAAATAATTTACTCAGTGGTTACAATTTTCAAATACATATGACTCGGGGAGCTAATTGTCATAGTTACTGTAGGAATCATTTAAAATGGAGGGAACACACTTTTCAGCAGTAAAGTCAGAATGTCAAAAATAGTCTTGTTTTTATTCTGGATTCTGGTTTCATTACTGCGCTCAATGACTACAGCTGAACTTGGAGTCCTCATACAACCCAAATTCCGTCAAAAGGCTAAGACTCATTGTGCCGTGATTGTTATTAATAATTAGCTCCTTGTTTTCTTGATAGAAAAAGGCTATTGACAAGCATTTGTTTATCCACAACAAAAAGTATAATTAGCTTATCCCACTTAGTAAACCTTGTATGCATGCCAACTCAAACCAAACTGCTACTTTTACAAAAAAAAATTGCAATAATACAGTTCATTTTTCCAGTCCTTTTTGCACAAAATTTATTTACAATGTCTACATAAATGCTCCAAGGTGGGACTATGGAAAAATACACACATGACCAATGCTTTGCCGAGAAACAAAGTCAACATATTAAAAAATAAATCTTCAGTCTATGTTTTTGAGCTGCACAAAACAGGAAGTGATGTATAAGGTGGTGGTGGTTGTCGCATGGGGACAATGACGCTTGGTGTGACAATTAGGCTCCTAACACACGGCCTTTGGTTTCCATGCCTCCTCCTACCAGTCTCCTTAAGACACTGCCTGCAACAGCTGATTAATCATTGTTGATGACTGCCGTTTTTCCCATCCTTCCCGATTTACATCTGTTCAGGCCAATTCAAATATGGTGAGTAAATGAATTAGACATGCAAATTCAAGCCCCAGGCTAGAGAGAGGGAGAGAGAGGAAAAGAGAGAGAAAGAGAGAGCGCACATGGCTGAAATCCTAGGCAAGAAGAAAGGTTCTTCTGCCTGATAGTTATTTTAATGCTCTAAAAATCCTGCAAATCAGACCTTCCCGTCCCTTGCAGGATAACTGTAAGGCTTTTTAATGTAGGAGGCTTCTGGAGGAAGTGAAGAGCTATGGAAACAACACACATAGTGTGGAAAAATTTCACATTTTTTTTAAAAAATCTATAAGAAACAACGTAATATGGATAACAGTATAATAGCATTTACAATATTTCACTCTTTGTTTTTTTAATGTCTTATATAGTTATTTTGCATGTCCCCCAAATTGACTTCAGTTGATTTTCCTGCATTTTAAGAGTCCCTATGAAGAATTAGGGATGCTCCTTGGTCCAAAGAAGATGTCAAGAATGGAACTCCACAGTCATTGCAGAAAAAAACATGATTTGAAATCAGTCACCATTGCAGACAATGCATATTCCCTTAAGCTACTGAGCATGAATGTCCATGACTTGTCCACTCATTGTCGGGTCTCCTGTATTAAGAACCGAGGGGCTTGATGCTGACATTGGCATTCCAGGGTGGGGCGGTCCTCCATGCATCATCACTGTTGGGTGGTGAGGGTGTCCAGGAATGTACGTATGCATGGGGGGCCCATGACGCAGCTGAGCAGGATGGGGGGGCATCTGGGGTTGGGTATAACTTGGCTGTCCCATACTCACACCCATTGGACCACCCCGGGCTACATAATCCCCTGGCATACTTTGCAGCCCTGTAGAAATTCAAAAGAAAAGAAAACAAAAAAGAAAATATTATGGAAAAGCAACAGTGTGGTTCTGACTTTGCTATGAAAACCAGCAACATTGTGACCAAGAGCCTTGGGAAACATTCTTTCGATTCATATAGAAGAAAATAATCAACGCCAGTTGTCTGAACTCCCTACTACCTCCCTTGCATTGCCATCATTATCAGTCCCCCTACCAAGACCAAGTTAAAAACAAACAAATAACAACATAAAAAAACCTCTTTGGGTTCTGATCTAGGAAAGCATTTTTCTGTTTCACTGAAATACGCTCTATCAAGAGTGTGTACACTGCTTTGGTCACTCAATATTCACAGGAAGCGGAGCTAGGCAAGCTCATGAATGCTGACCACTTAACAAAATCCTGCACCTTTGGGGAAAAAAATCAAAACAGTTATCAATAAATTCCTTCCACATGGCCTCTTAGAGCTAGGGGGAAAAGAAAAGCTGAACAGAGCCCTGTCTACCTTACAATGATTGTGCGAACAATAAGAAAAATTGGACCTAAGACAATGCTCCTCTGGCTTTGAGGGGGCCTCTTGTCTTCTGCATGGATTGCTCTGGTTGATGGAAACTGACGGGTGTATTGTTTCTGAGAGCCATAAGCTCCATCATCATCAAGGGTGAAAGGCAGAACGCCATTGCTAAGTATGTTCAATTGGCTTTACTTCTAAGTAATAGCGCACTGTGAATACGAGGAACACCTTCGAATCAGGTCTCCAGGCTCTGGCAATGAATGGCTGCTTAATCTAGCCTAAAGGAACATTTTTGAACTAATGAAAATTGCTTATAAAATATACTGTACCCACAGCTCTTTAATCAAAAAAGATGATAATATTTTTTGTAATAACCTATTAATTTAATTGGTCACGAAGCATAAAATACATCATTTAAATTTAATTGACCCAGAAACTAAGAAACAATATTTAAATTAACTAAGCTGGAGAATTCCGTGATGAGGTAATAAGACTGTTGATTTCCAAGCTCAATGGAATGCTTTCAGGGTGAATTGTTAAACTCATATTGGACTCCCACCCGGAGAAGAAGACCAGCATGCATTACCCTTGGCCTCAGCAAGAATTTTAAATAGTGTGTTAATATAATCAGAGGCACATCCAAGACTCTGAAACCATGGTTTTTTCATTTCCAAAAAGAAAGCTAGAGCAAGGCTGTTAGGGTGGTTTAGGAAATGAACTAGGGCTTTGGAGTTCAAAACAGTTTTAGCTGTTTGAACTCAAATTTCTGGGGTGTCTTTTTAGGAGAGAAAATGTCCGGGTGAGAATCTGGGGCAGTTTTCCGAGGCTCACTTCACTAGGCCTGCCACTGAAGATTGCATTAATGATCTCTATTTTTGTATACTGAATAAGTCAAATCCATTTGTCACACTGCAAGTGATGGCATACTTAATTTGGATATAGTCAATTAGCCTGGGCTAAGCCCTGAAGCCTGCTGTGCACACCTCTATTTTGTATTCTCCCCCTTTCCATTGCCACACGTAATCCCATTATGATGGACAGACAAAGGAACAAACTAAGAAAAAAAAATCAAAGTTTAGTTGACTGAAGCTCAAAATATGCCTTTACTTACCCTAAGTAAAGCTGTGTTTATTTTACGTAAAAGAAGTTCTCTGTTTGGCTTTTTGGTGTCTTGCAGGTTAGTGTAGAAATGTAACTCATGCATCAACTGCGGTTAGACAGATTTATGGCACTTTGGGGACATGCTCTTTCCTCTCCTTGCACTGCTGCAGACTGCTTACATTTTGCAAATCAGTCTGTTGCTATGACAACCCACTCCCCCACCTCCTGACTGTTTCTTGTTTTGTCATGTGGTCAGTACTGTACAATAGCAACACACAGGATAAATGGATATCATACACAGAATTCATAAGCTTCGAACCTTGATCAAGACCAACAAGAAAACGAGAGAAGCGAGAAACGAGGATCTAAGGGAAATGATGAACAAGCATGAAGCTATGGGCAAGGAGACCATGAGAAAAATGCAGGAGGGAAAAGAGAAATATTCCGAGGACAAAGTGAAAACAAAGAGCCCGTTTGTACTTACTTCCCCCTGGCTCTCGATTGGTTAGCTAGATGGAGGTTACATGTAGTGCCACTGCCCCTCCATGCCCATGTTCATGCCCATTCCACTCATAGGTCCTGGAAGGGAGAGAAAAATCCAAGAAGAGGCCAGAAAATGAGCAAAGTCAACAGAGAGTGCCAAAAGACCCTTCAACCAAACAGGTTCTAGATGGCCGAGAGGTGGTGAGATCTTGAGCACACACAGGTCCTGGCTTCCCCTTCACAGCATCTGAGACACACAGATGGCAAAGCAAGGCGTGGCGAGGCAGGCAGCTTGAGAAAGCAGAGGGTGGGTGGGTGGGGTTACCTGTGCCGGCGGGGCAGGGGGCTGGGCTGGAAAGGGCAACCCTGCTGGAGTGAAACCTGGAAAACCACCACAGAGACATGTCTTACCTGGAGCCCTGATGCCCATGTGCTGCTGGCCATCCATGACAAAGCCTCCCATTGGCTGTCCGTCGGGGTTATAAGGTGTTCCTTGGCTGACTACAAAAGTACACAGCACAGCTTCTTAGTAACAGGAGGGGGGAGGGAAAGAGGGGAGGAGTGGGGGCAGGAGGGGAGGGGAGAAGACCAGAGGACACGGAGAACATACTAAACAGACACCATTTTTAAACCATAATTCATCATGTCTTTCAGACCAGTTCTGTGCGCATCTTGGAGCCTTGAGTTTCAGGTGCTATCTGTGTCCAAGGAACAGCTTAGACGCACAGATGTATGCTTGGGATTCTGTCTGGTAGTTTCAGAATGGGCATTGAAAGGAAAAAAAAAGTTCCTGGAATGTGGCGAACTGGGACGTGACTCAGTCTGACACTAGCAGAGCTTTCGATAGAGCTGAGAGATATTTCAGAGTGACCGTCCACGCCTGCATCAGCCCTGGGAAATTT
Organism: Myodes glareolus; assembly: GCF_982192425.1. NCBI lineage: Eukaryota > Metazoa > Chordata > Mammalia > Rodentia > Cricetidae > Myodes > Myodes glareolus. The sequence continues at coordinate 88,066,880 of NC_142033.1, forward strand.
GCTTGCTGCCTTTGCTACCATATTTTAATACAAAACAAATCCTTGGGCTCATGACTGAGAAACAGGAAAGGTGTTATTTTTTTAAAACCGTGAACAGCAGAAGCCAGATACTGATGAGCGAGGTCATAAGAAGGAGGACGGTGTATTTACGCCACTGACAGAGTCCCAGGTTTTAACTGTACATGAAAAGCTGTTTTAGAAGGTAAGCTGCCTTGGGTTATTAAAGCACACAAAAGCTCTACCTCACTGAACGTCTTTGAACTTTGCTGAGTCCCACAAGTGATCCTGACCCCTTTGACCCTTTGACAGGTAATAAAGTTTACAGCAATTCCACACCAAGCCGTGCACCAGGGAGTGGTCATGGTAGCAGAAGCTGGGTAGGCAAACTCGGGGGGGGGGGGGTGGAGGGGGAATCACATTACTATATCGAATGGTTACAAAGATTGTAACTGCTGCACACGTGATTTAAGGGTTACTTTTCTCCGCTGGCTTTTTATTTCCCCCTTTCTTCAAATGTTTTCTAACGACGTTAAATTGATTAGTGTTGTTACCAAACAGAACTGGTTTAATTTTCACGGCCAGGCACTCCTAGTACGCACTCCCAGTTCATTTACCAGGCAGCAGCCCTCCTGGCGAATGGCTTGAAGGTGGTTGTCGTTTGCCTGACTTGACTATAGTCACTAGAGGGGACTTGCCTGCTCGGTTGGACTGGTCTATCATGGGCTGCACTATTCTTCTCCGGGCATTAATAAACCTGTAACCAAGAAAGCAAAGCATTTCATTATCACACAAAAACATAAACAAAGGCAGAGGAAGAGATGAGCCCTGGTGGAAGCTTTGGCAAGCTCAGCCTGCCTCCTTTCTCTCCCTCCTGGACGGCTTCGAACGCTGCAAAACCTGTAACCCCGTGACCTCCGAGTCCAAGGCTTAGGTTTCTGAGTTGATTTATGTTAGCCTGTTTTACCACAGTTGGACACTTCCATTTCATCTTTTCATGGGGGAATTAGCGGGGTTTTCAGGAAACAATGCTAGTCACCACTCTTTGCAGTGGGCAGGGCCAGAGCTGGTGGGGACAGAGAAGCCAGGAGGACATCTGCTACCTCCCAATTACTGACATTTCAATCCTAGACTCTCTGGCTTCTTTTTTTTCAGTTTGTTGGCTCCAAAGCTCCCCTCCCTTTGGCAAATGTAGTTTCATCTTTCTGTCCACTGCTAAGATAACAGACTGAGCCGGCCGTGCAGCATCCGTTGAAAGAATGTCTGGAGATTATCACTAGTAACTCACACTTCTGGGGACTTTGGAGAAATGCATTCCATGGAGAGATTTCTTGACGTGACTTTTTTTTCCCCCTCTTTATGCAAAATACAAAGTCAAAACAAGGTCACGTCTGTAGGGCCACTGACTTTGTAATTTTGCTTTCTTCAGCTAGTACTGCAATTTTATAAACATCTTATTAAGATATTTAAGTCACTCTGTTTATTTTAAAAATTGTTCGGTACAAGTCTTTTTATAGCTCCTTCAAATGTCAAGTCACTGAAATATTAAAAAAAATGCATCTATATGTCCAACTGTTGTAAAACAGGAGAACATAAATCACCTCAGAAACCTAAGCCTTGGACTTGGAGGTCACGGGGTTACAGGTTATTCCAAAGCCATCTTCACAAGATCCTAACTTTTAAGATGTATTTATCCTGGGTTATAAGAATTGTACACCGAATTCAGAAAGTAAGGAGTAGGTAGTATGTTTTGAAACAGAAAGTTGCCTTTAGTTCCCACCTCCACCTTGATAAGGACATCAAAAATATGATTAAAAAGTTCAATAACACCCTACTAGTGACTGGAGGGTCCACGGTCTCATATAAATTTTAGTTTCTACATTTCTCTATCTGAGCAAAGAAAGCAAGCCTGAAAATCCAAACCATTCAACAGTCAAGGACACGTCTTTAAAAATAAAAAGCCATGCTTCATAGCATTTAGGATTCTCGGCATCCTGGATATGCTTGTGTTCTTTCTGAGAAGGACTTAGGGTGAACAGTGGGACTGGATGCTGACGGAAGGCACAGACTTTAAGAGGCCGCCTACTGTATCGGCTTTCACACGTGAAGTTCCTGAGCCGCTAATAAAAATATTAAAAACACCGATCTACAACAAACTGCGTTCCAAGCCAGGTTACCATTATCTTATCTAAGCCATGACAATTGGAATCCTGCGAGCAGAAGGTTAGATTAATTCTCCATTCTCATTATAAGCGCAGGTGTAGCCTGAACACCATGTGAAAGAACCAATTAAAATGGGGGAAAAAAGTCTGCCTTTTCATTAGCTGCCGGCGCTGCATGACCAATTAGAAAATTATTTAATATTAATATTCTGCATATACCAACAGTAATTTTCATAGTGACTAATATAGGTAAGAGGGCGAAGCGTTGCCCGCTCCTTCTGCTGCTGGTCATTGTCTCTGCTGACAATGAGAAAACTGAGTCTGTTAACTTCCTCTTTCAAATCTTTTTAAAGACATTTTATGGGTAGGGAGAGCAAATTTTCTTGTTGTTTTGGTTTTTTTGTTTCATTTCTTTGAGGCAGGGTCTTGCTAGGTAACTCTGGCTGTCCTGGAACTCACTATGTGTGTAGACCAGGCTGGCCTTAAACTCACAGAGATCTGCCTGCCTCTGCCTTCCAAGGGCTGGAGTTAAAGGCCTGTGCTACCACGCATACATGGCTAGGAAAGCAATCTTTAACAGATGAGGACAATTTTTTAACAAGGCTCAGAGAAATTGAATGACGAATTCAGGGTCACGTGCTACCAAACACATGTTAAGAATTTGCTGATGGCACAGGTATAGTGACGTTTTATTTGTATTTTAATAAAACTTGCCTGAAGATCAGCGAGCGCTAAGCCACTAGAGGCCGGGGAGTGGTGGCTCACACCTTTAATCCCAAGACTCAAAGCCACCCTGAGCTACATGAGATTGAATTTGTCTACAGAGGGAAATAGAACTCACACAAAGGTGATCCCGGCCCTGGGAGTCACAGGCCCAGCACCGGGGGAGGTGGAGACAGGCATGATATGGCTGGGCAGAGAGAGGACTATAAGGCAGGAGGAGACAAGAGTTCATTGCAGTCTGAGGTTTGGTGGAGAGCATTGCAGTCTGCAGTCACACTGAGGAGAGGATCATCCCTTTGTTTATCTGAGTCCTGGTAGAGGTAAGAACTTTCTAGTGGTTTGGCTGCTTTGCGTTTCTGATCTTCAGCTTGAACCCCAACATGTGTCTCTGAAAAGCAGCTACTTGGGAGCCAGTTCCCACTGGCAGCAACACTTATGCTGAGACAAGGAATAAACCCAACAATGGACTTCTCATAGCTGGAGAACCCCCACGGCTGCCCAACTTGTGTTCGTAGATAAAGATGAGGCCACTCCAAAAAGATTCAGTGTCTCGGGTTTTCCATATTCCAACGTTTACCTCCTCTACACTCAAACATGTAGACTCCCAAAAACCAGTGAGTAGCAACCAACTCGGGTTACCAGCTCATGACCGTTCATCCCATGGCACCAGAGAGAAGCTAAATCAAGTTCAGGAAGTGCTTTGTCACCTAGCTTGGCCATTGGCATGGATCTCCTCTATAGCATCCCATCAAATCAATGCCTAGGCTCTACCGGACTGAAACCAGCACAGCACAAATTGGTTTTCCTGGGAGTCTTTGAATGAAGTGAGTTGCCAGAAGGTTCTATTCTTCATCTAAAATCCTTTCGCAGTTCAGATCTCTGGGACCATTTAAATGATTTCGTTCAACGCTTGAATCTTGTCTCCTCTAGGCTTTCTCTTTTCCCTGGGTTAAACATCCACGGTTCTTAAAATATTTTGCCCCCTAGAAGTAAGTAGTTCTCATATTTTGAGACTACTATCACACAAGCCACTGCACTCGGTCTGATGAAATTATTTGTATCTCTACGGAGGTCTACAGAGACACACTGATTGTGTGTCTTTGGGGCCTGTCCTGGTCTCTACATAAAGGACAAACTCATTACCACATAGCTCACCATCCACAGGTACTAGATGTCATTCCCTTTTTTTGTGTGTGTGGAGGTGATAATTTTTTTTATTGGTATGTAGGTTTAAGAGACTCATAGTTTCTATAGATACCAGGTTGAGAATCTTGTCACTAAAAACAATAACAGACAGAAATGTCGGAAATCAAAGAAAACCCCACCACTTTGGATTGTCCAGACAGCTTACGAGATCTACATAGAACCATATTTCTTTCTTGTTTTGAGGCAGGGTTGTGAGGAACTTATGCTCGCTTCAAACTTGCTGTATAGCTCAGGAGGATGTCCCTGAACTTCTGAATGCTGGGATCACAGGCTTTCTTATATGCCTGGTTTATGGGGTACTTATAGACCGAACCTAGGGCCTGGTGTGTGCTGGGCACGCACTCTGCCAACTGACCTTGCTTCCTCTTCCCAAGCCATCGTTTAAAAACATTTCAATATAATAAAGCATTGTCACTATATTTAGGACACAGTAAGCTCTGGGAACATTACTAAATTATAATGCCTAAACTGACTACTTTGAACAACTTGTATCATGGCTTGAGGTCGTGGTGAACATGTTTACCTGAAAGGAATTAGGTAAACAGGAGAGCATTTCATTTTCTAAAATAATGCTTCATTTGTATGTGGCATCATTTCACAACTTTGCTCCCTGTGCTGTATTTTATCCCCATCTCAGACGACCTCGCCCCCCCCCCCCAAAGCCTCTCTCTTTGGAACTAGCTGTATATAGTAGAACATGTATTTAGAAGGCTTGGGGGTGAATTCAGATATAAAAACATTTTCCTTCTGGGCAAAGCAATAAAATGGCATTCTTGCTCCTCCCACTATAAGTCAAACTGAGGTCAGCTCCCTTGTCCCTCTATCTGTTTAAATAAACTGGCCTGGCTGTTTGTTTCTCAAGTGCCCTTTGACCCGTGTCTCATCCTCCCTGCTTTGGTGACAGAATGCTTTACTTTTCATTGTGAAAGAAGCAAAACTATCAGGAAATTTCCAAACCAGGAAACCAACAAAATACCTTTAGATTGGATGTGAACATAAATAGACTTATTTTCCTTCTTAAAACATTTATTTTAGGAGAAATCAATAAAATAGTTTATACATATGTGTGTATATATAACATATACACAATATATATAATATATATACACTACATATCCATACATACACATACTGAAATTATACCATGTAGTTAAAGAAAATAGTGTTTCTGAAGAGAAGTAAGAAAGAGAAGAATAAAATAAAAATTAGATTGTATAATATAAAAGACAATTTTCCCATCGTTACAGAACAGTTTTTTTTTTTTTTTAACAGTTGCTCTTCAAATATAATCGGGACGCAGTACTCAGGAATGTGACTCTATCGGCTTAACTCACTTGCTGAGATGGGAAGTTGTACACCTTTTTTAAATAGAATTATAAGAACATAATAAAATATGCTACAATTTAGGGTTTTAAAGTAAACTGTGAATTTTACTCAATTTTAAATTGAGTGAAGTAAGTTTCAAAGGTTAGAAATGTTTTATTTGCCTTTGTATACTGCTGTACACACACACACACACACACACACTCTCTCTCTCTCACACACACACACCTTAATTATAAGCTGCTTTTAAGAACTAGACTCCCTTTCTGTAGGTGACAAACAACTGAATGAAGGAAAGAAACCTACATCTCCCTCTGGATGCACTGCAATGGAGTAGAATTTCTGCTTGAGACCCAATTATCTTCTTTCTCAGGCCAAGTTTTACAAAGGAAAGTGAGACAGTGAGTTGACCTTATAGCTGCCTCCATGTCCAAATAAACAGAAATGTATTTCTTTCTGACCTGGTTGTTTATTTAGGACTCAGAGGAAGAGTGGGAGCTAAAACAGGAAAGAAAATCTCCCAGCATCCAACACTTGAGATCATCTATAAACTGAATTTTACTTTTTGCATTTTATAAGAATCAGACAAGGAGATTTTGAGCTACATCTGAATTTTGTTTCCAACAGGGAAGTTTCTGGCTTCGTTTCTTTATTTCACTCCCCAGTTGTTACAGGTTTAGTATTTTAATGTGTGTGTGTGTGTGTGTGTGTGTTTATGTGGTATGTGTGTGTGGTGTGTGTGTTTGTGTATTGTGGTATGTGTGTGCATGTGTATGTGTGGTGTGTGTGCGCTTGTGTTTTTGTGGTGTGTGTGGGTTTGTGTATTTGTGGTGTGTGTGGGTTTGTGTATGTGTGGTGTGTGTGAGTTTGTGTATGTGTGGTGTGTGTGGGTTTGTGTATGTGTGGTATGTGTGCTTGTGTTTTTGTGGTGTGTGTGGGTTTGTGTATGTGTGGTGTGTGTGGGTTTGTACAAGTGTGGTGCATGGATATATGCGTAAGTATAGCATATATTATGTGTAAGTGTTGTTGGTATGTGTGTATTTGTAAGTGTGGTGTGTATGTGTGTGGGTGTGTGTAGATGTCTGTGTGGTTAGTGTGTATATATATATGTGGTATGTGTGTGTATTTGTATGTGTGTTGTTTTCCCTTTTCTACCACTGTGCTCGCCTCCTCTCATTCCCGGTTTTGGAATCCAGGACGGTTTTCTAAGCAAGAGCTAGTGGAACTGCCCTCTCCAGTGGACCTTTATCCTTTGTTTATCAGCTGCTCTTTGCCCTGCCCCAAACTTTGTTGCTAAACTGAATTCTTACAGAGTAGGAGGATGAGGAGAGCTTAGCGGGCTCCTGGGAGGAGCAAAAGGCAAGGCAGTCGCCCACTTCCAAAGCCAGCAGGTCCTACAGTTTGATCTCCCTTCTGTAAGTCACTGGGGTAGCGATAAAAACTAAGGGAAAAACTCACCCGTTCACCTTGCTACCTTCCCCGTATCAGCTCCATTCTGCTCCATTCCATGGTATTTAGTGTCTACTTACAACTAACATAATCAAAGAGAGCCCACATTTAGTTACCGCTTGGAATCCACATAAAATCAAAGTGTTTTACTTCCAAACAATGACCCATTTCTCTGGCAGTCCTACAGTCTTGTTTGCCAGCTAGGAATAAGTAAATAGAATGGGGGTAGACCTAGGTTTATTGTAGCGCGCAACTTTCTAAGTATGAAGAAATGTTATTCTCCAACACCCTCAAATGCCCAAGAAGATAAAATAATCCATAATTAGAAAATTATTTCACAGGGGCAGATGGCTTGGCCAGTTAAGTGTTTATGTGGATGACTTGATGCTGACCTCTGACCTATGTGAACTTTTGCACACACATGAATGTGAGCCTACATACACATGTGCACAGGCACATACACATACAAACACACAAATACACACAACTAGACATGATCACACCAACCAGGAAGGCAAATTAGTAAAAATGCATTGATTAATACTAGTTATATTTATACGTAGTTCCATACCTATTTAAATCAAAATAAATATCATGTATTCCTAAAAACAATTTAAATACTGGCAATTTTTGTATATAGTATTCTTTATGTAGAGATAGTATTATATATAGTATATAAATATATAGTATTTATTATTTTTACATAGTATTTTATTTAAAAAACAATATGAACATATAATACTTAATTGACATAGAATCTATTTGGGAAATTTTCTAAAGACTTTCTTCGTTTAATTTCAAGAGGACTGATGAAAACTTTAAATAAAAATAATCTGTCTTTGGAAGATAATTACAGAATTTCAGGATTTTGTTATTTTCCATAACATGAGCTTTCTTAACACAATATTCTTTCAACCAACCCTATGAGGATTAATCAAATAAAACCACACATACTTTTTAAATATTCACCATCTCCTTATAATTTTAAGGCACATTTTATAGACAAAGACTACAGGAAGGAGGTGTACTCATCTATCTCCTAAGTAACTCTTTGTTCTTTCAAGCAAAAAATTTAGCTGAAAAAAAAAATCTACTGAAAACCATGATTGCAGATTTACATTTACTTATTGGACTTAATGATCCAAAGCTGATAGGTTCCCGGGTTCCTTTCTACAAATCATTTCTTTGTGAAATAAAATTTTATAAAACATGTTAAGATGCTCAAGAAAGTTGACGCAATCTCACGTCAAACCATATGAAATCATATTCTTGGCACCGTTTCTGGTTTCCTAACCTCCTCCAAGATCCGGCAGCTCCCGGGCTACAATACATCACTCGTGTCTGGGGATGGGGGTGGAGAAGGGCTGGGGAGACAGGGAAAGGGGGAGGCAAGCTCTCCTCCATACCCAGTCCAGAATCATAATGTCAGATTGCTCAAATCCCAGGAATTCCATCAGAGGATGAGAAGCCAGAGGCAGGGAGCACAGGAAGAGTTGACGTCTACCTTGAGCTAAGAAGTCAACTGTACGTAGGTTTGCTTCAAAGCAGCCGGTGGGGGTGGGGAGGTCAGCGTTTAATAGACGATGATAGCGCAAAGCAATAACAAAACCTGTGCCCTGTTTTTGGACTTCTAACTGAAATTTTAAGACAACTCATCACTGCATGGGTACATACCACAGAAAATTCCCCTTGTAAACAGCATTTGGGTTCTAAAAGCCATGGGGTCCCTAGATGTTTTACTCTAGCTTGAACTCTTATCCTTGGTTTCTACTTGCTGCCTTCTAGATCACGGGCTCCTGGGAGCGATATTTGGTAGAATAAATGGTGAGTGTGTCTCCACGGGCTTCGTGCAGGAAGACTGATTGGGAATAACGTAAAGGGGTGGAGAGCTGGTTCAGTGGTACAATGCTGGCTACACAAGCATGATGACATGGGTTTGATCCCCAAAACACATGTTAAAAAGTCAGGTCTAGTAGTTTGCATCTTCCCTATGGCTGGGAAGGAAGAGTCTGATGGGTCAATGGGACTCACTGGCAAGTCAGTATAGCGTGAATCAGGCAGCTCCAGGTTCAGTGAGAGAGCGTGTTGCAGAAATAAAAAGTAGAAAGCAAAAGGAAAAGACACCCATTTCCACACAAGCACATACGCAAACACGCGTACACGCACGTACACACACACACTCACAAATTTAAGTATCCATTGATTTTGAATATAGGTAACAAATTATACATATGAAATATCTACCTAAATGTGAAGATTTGAGTTTGTATAGCCATCAATGTAAGGAAAAATAGTAGCCTACTTGAGTTATATTTGTTTAAAATGATCATCAGCACAATGTATAAGCGATTGCTAAAAGTAGTTAAACCTTCTCTGCTATGGAAAAAGCTTTGGAAGCTATAAAAATATTACCAAAATGGATGTTGCTTTTTATTTTGTAACTGAACCTTTTTCCCCTTTTAAATCCAAATTTTCTCATTCATAATAAGCCAATAAGATTGCATACAATTCATTCACAAAAGGCCAGTAAGATTGCATATAACTGAGCATCCCTAACACATAATTAAATAAATACATATATTTAAAACAAATCCTGTTTTCTTCTGTTTTGGTTTTTTTTTTGGGGGGGGTGTTTTTTGCCAATCTCCATTATGAAGAAGGGCAGGTAGCTTATCACATAAAGTCAGACATCTTTGAGAGTAAATAAACAGTGAGCAATAGGCATAACCATGGAGTCACCTAGGCAACTCAGATAGATAACCACTTTAATGATTAGGTATGCATTGTTTTTCCAAAGAATGTTGCCTTAAATGATCATGTTGAAATGCTATTGTACTCGAAGTATGACTTCGTTCATCAACATAGGCACCAGTAAAACTTAGTCTCCTCTTGGCGAGCCTCTGAACACTTGGCTCTCTCCAGAACACTTCCTTCAGTTGTCCCAGCTTTCCACACCTTCAGTAACCATAAATTTGCAGTCTTGGAATCTTCACTCATACCCAGGGAAGGCTTCTCAAAATTTACCTTGCCACTCGGTCTTGCCTGGTCACAGAATTTAGCTACAGAACAGCATAGTTGCCATGATCTGGGCATGGGAGTTCGTGTCCTGGAGCATGGTGTTTCAACCAGGAAGAGCTAAACTCAATGTCATGCCCCAATATGTGCTCTGTAAACCCTGGAGATGGATGCGGAGCCTTGAACACTGAAAGGCAATGTCCCCTACCCCTCCATGACATAGATAACAAAATGAGGGGACACAAAGGCCTCCTCTAAGACTTTGACACATGCTTGCCCTGTTGGTCAAGTTTAGGAAGACGTGCGTTTACTGTTTGCTCGCTGGCTGCCAGTGTACTTTTACTTTTCTTTTGTGTTTGTTTGCTTATTTTTGAGACAGGGTCCCACTATGCAGCCTTAACTGGCCCAAGTCTATGTAGACCAGTCTTGAACTCGCAGAGATCTGTCTGCCTCTGTCTAGTGAGGGCTGGAATTAAATATAAGTATCACAACGTTGATCTTCCCTCCCTCACCCGCTTCACTCCCTCTTTCCCTTCCTCCCATGCTCCGTACACCCTCTCCCGTTTCCTTTTATCCTCAGAGTTCCATGAATCCTAGGCTGGCAGGCTTCAAACTGACTATGTAGCCGAGGTTCACCTCACTTCCACCTCTCAAGTGCTGCTGGGATGGCATGTGATCCCTACCAGACTTGGTATTGTGTGGTACTTGGGATTGAACCCACGACTTCCTGCATGCTAGGTAAACACTCAACGAACCTAGATACATCCCTAACGCCTATCCCTTAAAAACAAAATGTTATCCGTTGTCTCAGTCAAAACACTGGGCCACTGGCGGAAAGAGTCAAAAACAGTGCCTAGAAGGAAGAGCCCGGGAGCTGAGTGGGACCATGCCGCTGACCGGCTCTGAGAGGAGAGCAGAATGGAGGTGTAGAACCACAGCGATCTGGTGGCTTACTGCGAAGACACATGCTTTGCTAGCTGTAAAACTTAACACAGGAGTTGCTGAGGATATTGCCATTATAAGAGTCTCAAAAATACATACTAGTACAAAGCTCCTAGCAGCGTAAGCTGGAAACAACCCAAATGCTCATCAACTGACACAGGAATAAGCTGAATGTGTTTCTGGCCACGCAGTGCATCACTGCTCAGCCAGGCATGAGGTGCTAATAATACATGCTGCAACGTAGTTGGACCCTGAAAACATTAAGTGAAAGAAACAATCCCGTAAAATCGTTTATTATAAGACCACCGCTTGTATGTGCTTGTGTGTGTGTGTGTGTGTGTGTGTGTGTGTGTGTGTGTGTGTGTGTGAAGTGCCCAGAATAGGCAAATGTAGAAATAGAAAGTAGAGTGACGGCTGGGACCTGCTGAGCAGAGACCAGGAAATAAGAGGAGTGGTATTAACTAATGGGACCCAGGTTCTTTTCAAGTGGCAAAACTACCTTACAGCTGATGCTGTGGATGCAGCGCTGAAATGGGCAGGTTAAATGAGCAAATGCTGTGGTCTCTGCAGCATACCTAATAAAACTGCTAAGAACACGTCCACAACGGGAGGCCTGAAGAGGCACCGGACGAGGAGGCTTCTTGTCCCTGCCTCATAACTGGCAGCTAGCTGCAAGTCACTTGTCGAACGATGCAGAAATTTCCACCCAGAAGCTGTACCTTATGGCTCAGAAACATGGGGTTTCTGAAATTCTAATCCCTAATGCCTTGTGTAAGACTTCAAAAGTCACGTGTGTTTTTCAAAAGAAATAGCATGGCTGAGAACAAAATTTAATTCTCACTACGCCCTTTTCCCCCTTAAACACTACATTCACTCAGAATGAGTCTCCCATGTCCTTTTGGTTCCCCAGTTCTCCAAGACCTAAGGCTGGGAATCTAGGCACAACCAAGTCCACTTCTCTTTCCATGAACAGTCCCTCCAGGTGACCAGCCGAGGCTACTGAGGTCTCACAGTTTTGTACACATACAGTTCTTTCTATTAGCTTTTCAACCACACACTCCCAACCGTTTCCAACTATATATGAACTCTGACCCGAACGAGGGGTCAGTCAACCACAGCAGATGTTCCTGAATACAGACCAACACAACTCTTCAGGCAGACAGCAACCTGCAAAAGCACTGCTTTCTTAAAAAAAAAAAACCTCAATACCCCAGACTAAAACTACTAAAAACATCAATATATGTTATTTAACCAGGATGTATTTAGCTTCCATCTATAGGCAAAATATTGTCTCTTTTTTTTACAAAAAAATTACTTTATCAGTATTAAGCCAGATCTCACCAATGACAGGAAATTCATTTTTTTTTTTTTTTTTGGAGCTAAGTTACATTTAGGACCCAAGATGGATAATCACCGTGAGCCTGCAAGACCTACTATCTTTGAGGAAGGAAATGGTTTTTCCTGTCTTCGATGCTGGGGTCTAATCTTGAGAGGCACTGGCTACTGGTGGGTAAAAAGCAAAGGGTGACTTGAGGGCTATGAAACAAACTGTTCTTGCTATTTATTTGTTAGTGTTGAGGTGTGGCAAGTGTAAAAGACTCAGTTACTCTGCAAACCAGTAGGCCAACCTGAAAACTTTGTAAAAATGCAAAAAAAAAAAGTGAAGAGAAACATTTTCAATGATAGCGGTGGCATTGAATGGAGAACCCCATATTTGCCAAAAATTGCAGACATTCATTCTACGTGGTTTTATTTTTGAATGTTGGGCTTTCCTTCTTAAAAAAAAATTAAGTTTAATTGAAGATAGCCCTAAATATCTACACAAAAGGCTGTGACGTCCAAGCATAGGTGTAAGCACTGACCAGACCCTAGACCTTTGTCCCTTTGTCCTTCAAATTCCTCCTTCCACTGAGCCTCTGGCTCCCCTTCCTTTTGAGAAAACTTTTGTTTAACAAACAGGCAACATTTGCCCCTGGTTTTCAATATTCCAGGCTGACTCCTCAACCACTCAAATACACTATTTGTTTTCTGCAGGCCCAGCCCTGAAGCAAGGCAGTGATGTCAGTGAGGGAGCGAGGGTCTCAGCCAGCTCAGGGCTTGGTGCTTAATGCTTAATCACCCAACACCAGGCTCAGCAACTGTTGACACAAAATAGGTGGAGATCAGGCCCGTGCAAGCAGAAAATACCAGGAAGGCAAACTCTATGTAAACACACTCAAGACAGATTTGACAAGAATAGACCTAAGCCGGACTTGCTGGGGGAACTTCTACCCTGCAAAGCGGCGCTCTCCCCACAGCTAAAGCTGCTTCCCCTTGCAAAGTCCCTTTGAGATGATCAAGAACAACATTTACCAGTTTGAATACATTTACAGAAGACAGCGGAGACAGTCGTCCCCTTGATTCACACAGGGTGAGTTCCAAATCTGCTCCGACGTGCAGGATTTATGTAATGTGATACGGTGCTTCCACACAACACCTGGAGGGGAGCCAAATGAAGGAGGGGGGGAGGGAAGCAGCGTGCGCACACAACCACAATTCAAAAAGTTATTTCTCCTGACCTACAAAACTCATTCGCAAAAGCAAATGGGTGATGCTTAAACAATCTTTTAATCTCTAACTGACACCTGACAACCCATTACTTATAGATTATTAATGCGCCCACTAAAAAGTTTGTCATGTACAAAATTGCTAGAGAAAAAGATTGAATGCCTGAGGAGAAAAAAACAAATTTTGCTGTACAATAACTTCAGAAATTTCAAGGCTATTATCTGGCATGCCCTTCACAGTCTCACAGCGCCCTGCCGAAAACAACTGATTTATCTTTATTACGAACCCTTGAATGACAGCACACATGTTTTTCATGTCTTGCAATAATGTTTAATTTCGTCGAGTCTTTATTTTACAGTGTTTGGTTTGCTTATTTGAGATGAGAGGAAGGAGCAACTTTTTAATTAATTTTCTTGGGTGTGGGGGTGTCTCTTTATCACAGCGCTCTCCTGCTCCGTTCCTGCAGTAGAACCATGATTAGATCGACTTGGCGGTGCTCACCTGGCTTCTTGGTGCACTCCACGCAGTCTAGAATACAGACGCGGGAGTTCTCGTTAACCAGCCCTACGGGTCTCCGAAAGTACAGGAAGCTGGTATCTGCGGCAATATAACGGCCTAAGTAAGGACACACATCTCACTGGTCAGGAACGAGGGGGATGATTAAACATTTGGCTCAGTATCAGATCTTTGACATTCCTCCGCTTACTCCGTGACTTGCCCTGTGCAAGCACTGTATTCTCACAGGGCTCTTTTGGCCCCTGTGGAGACTAGCTCTTCTACCTTAGCAACCATGCTTCATAGGACCCCTTCCCATGGTGAGTTCTTGCTGCTCTACTCCAACACAATAGAGTCAATGCTGGGCGCTCACTCTGGGGGCCTTCACCACCCATTCCTCTGACTGACTGGATGCATGCACTAACCCAGAAGGAAAACAACCAACCTGGCTCTTAGTGAGGTCTTGCAACAAGTACAGCTTACCCATGCATGCACAAGGTCCCAAGTCAATCTGAAAGTCGTTCACAGGGAATGAATGGGTCGCCCAACTCTGAGCCTCACTTGACGACCTTGTACGGTTGAAAACTCTTCCTCAGCTCGAAGCCTGAGCTTCAGGTGTGCTGTGTAATCTTGTCCTAATAATCTTGATGCTGCCTGCTGCCTGGGAGGAGTGTTAAGGATATGACTTTCACAGCAGGGGAAATCCAATGATATGAAACTTCAGCAAACTATATCAAATAGTCTGGGCAGAAGTCATTTTCAAAGAAAATTGTTTTCAGGAAGATTTTTTAAATCTGCAGACAAAAGCAGGACCTCTGTTGAAGTCCTAAAACTCTCTGACATGACAATACCTGGAGGTTTCTAAACTCACAGGCCTTTGCCCTCAGAGATATTTGCTCAGCTCTCCTTCCTAATAATAGCTTAGCTGTCTGGCATCTCTCCAACCCTGTCTCTGGCAATATGCAAGCTAAACATTTTTTTGACTGATTTCAATATTTTCTTATGAGCAACTAGACAGTATTTTATCAGGTGAGTATTACTGATTGCTCTAATCTAACCTGAGACTAAGTGTCTGCAAAGGCAACATTGTTAGAATTGGCACTCGACGTGAAAAGCCCAGCAATTAACTGAGGCTTAGAGAACAACTCTCTGAAATGTTCTCGGGAGTTAGTCTGTTTCTTGTTCTCCTTCTTGTTTTCTTTTTAGCACTGCACCTGTTACTCCATTGATCGATTACGAAGTCTACTTTAAATGGAGGTTCCTCTGCAATTCCCAAAGGGAAAGCGGAAGCAGCCCTGCTCTGAAATGACTGTGTGCACGTGACGTTGCTGCACCCCTAGGTGACGTCCAGCTGCACTTTAGTTTTACACTTAAGTAGCAAACAAATGACCCCAGAGCCTCTCGCACTGACCAGTGCCATGGGTTTGGGTTCTGTTTTCCTTTTTCTTTTCTTTTGGCATCTGTTTTTTCCCCCTTGTCTTTGTGTCATGCCTCTGCTTAGCTTTATTGACAAAACAATCTGTGCCTAATGTTTAAACAACATCTGTAAAATGTATTATTAAATTACATCTGAAGAGAAGCAGAACCGTTCTGTGGGGCCCACTGACCCCTATTGATTTTGAGATCACAGACACTGAAAGGATAACTGTGAATGCTTTAACATTTACATCTAAACATGTCTCTGTATTTATAGAATCTTTGATTACTTATAAAAGTATTTGCTCCACTACTACTATAATTCAGAAATAGACTTGACCTTTAACTGTTGAATCTATTATAGTAAAGATCGGATTTTGTAAAAATGAGCTTCCATTTTTACCTGCCTGCAGCGTAAGGATCAAGCTCCCCCTTATGGGTCACAGATGGGAAAAGATACCTGGAGGCTCGGCAGTTTTAGGGGTGATAGGTGAAGGGCTTGGGAAGACCCAGTATGGATTCCAAATCTAAAACCTATCAAGGACACTAGTTCTAATATCTTATACGATTCTAGGGTGCTGCCTAGAACTCTATACACCCAGTTGACAGAGAGGGGTTTTCTCCCTATGCACATGCCAGATTTCATATATGCTCTGTATTTTTTCACCGAACACAGGGAGATAGTCATTGAACATTGAGCCTTTCTAGGAGAGGTTGTACGTGAAAGGCAGTAAGCCACGAAACTAGAGCACTTACTCCATGCATCTGGGCTAGCACTCTGCTGGGCCAGAGAACGTCTGGGATTTCCAGCAAGCACAACATCAGCATCAGTTTTGCCATGCATGGCCTGAAAACGTATCGATGAGTTTTTATTTCACCATCTCCACTCACACTTTCAATGTATAAAAGCTGGTCTGCTAAAGATAAAAAAGAAGCAAATATTGGTTTTGAGTTTGCGGATATATGTGCCTATTCATGTATGTGTTTGATAACATATGTGTATGTTTTCTCTAAACATCTGCCTAAATGGGAGGGAGTCGGGGGTAAATAAAAACACATCGTGTACACTTATGAAATTCTCAAACAATAATAAGTTAAAAATATTTGATAAAAGACTTGAATACTGAACTAATTTTTTGGAGGAGTGGAGGGGAATCCTGACTATCCTGGAACTCACTCTGTAAACCAGGCTGGCCTAGAAACCTCAGAGATCCATCTGCCTCTGACTCATTAAAGACGTGCACCACCACCACCACCTGACTTTGAAATGCCATTTTAAAGCTCCACCTAAAAAGCCTTCTACTGCCAAAATTCACAATAGTTCTGCCTGCTTCAAATAAAAACGAAAGTGCTCAACATCTGTATACTGTTCTCAGAAGTATTTATCACAACACTGAAAACAAAAAACAAAAAACAGAGATGGAAAGTTTCCAAATGTTAATTTTACCATTTCTCAATGAGATTAAACAATGGAGGAGGGAAGAGGAAGGAAGCACAGGCATAGAGTGCAGGCTGAATCTCACAACTGACCACACTTCGAGTCAAAACTTCTCACAGCGTGGAAGGATCGAGGCAGTCAGTCACAGCAGTTGGCCTGGAAAAGTCAGGCAACGCCTCCTTCCATCAAATCATGTATGGAAAAGATTTTTAATATTCTGGATAATTTGACTAATTGGCTCAGATCTCAACAACACACGTTGGCATAGATTTAGTCTACAGTCTCTCGCGTGGTGGATATCCCACTCCATCCGAGGGCTCTAGCACCAGCCGTATTAAGATTCCTACTCTCTTATTTATTCTGACCAGGAGAATAAATGAGTGTTTGCAATCACATTTTTATCTCTGTTTTCTCTTCATCCAATCTGCCTCATTGTTTAACAGTGAGGTTCTTCCACTTCCCCGTTGCCACCTAATGTGTAATACATCCTTAATGTCAACAAAAAAATTGAAAATGGGTTTCCTGGTGCTGTGAAGGAATAGTGCCCCAAAGTCCCTGTCTCATTTTTTAGGTGGCGCCTCACTATAGCCGCACCAGCTAAGGTTCCTCTGACAAGCTAGCAACCAAAGATGAGTTTACAGCTTTTACTTAACATATTGTGCATTTCGATACATTATGTTGCTGCCAATAATTATGACTGATCTACACCCAACCTGCCCTTCAGCGTTCTATGAAACATCTTCAGCCGTGACTCATAGCATATACAAAAATTTACATGTGTGTTAACAAGTTTTAAGAAATCCAAGAAGAAGGACGGAATTTTTTTTTCTAAGTTGTAACTAAATGAAGTGAAGAGGAAGTCTTAAGACATTAATGATCTTTTTCTTTTTCTTTTTTTAAATTAGGAGTTCTAGAAGAAAGTAACTTCATGGGCTGTTGTTTTATATAATGAAAACATTTACATTCAGGCGTTCAAAAAGCTCCATGAGTTTTTATTACAGAAAAGTAAAAGGAAAACACGCTCTACTTTCTCTGCCTTGCAGTCGTCAAACAGGCCATGGTTTAAGAGTCTTCGGCACCTTTAGGTTTTAAAAGGTACCATCATTATTTGCATGCTATTTCCTACCTAAAATCTAAAGATACATATATACACATGTGTCTGTGTATGTGTATATGTATATGTTCCCAACCTTTTTTGGTATGTTTGTTTTGTTTCTTTCTTTGGTTTGGTTTGGTTTTTCGAGACAAGGTTTCTCTGTGTAGCCCTGGCTGTCCCAGAACTCACTCTGTAGCCCAGCTGGCCTCAGACTCAGAGATCTGCCTTCCTCTGCCTCCTGAGTGCTGGGATTAAAGGAGTGCACCACTACACCTGTCTATGCCCAGCTTCTTAAAAAGAGAAGGTTTGGAAACCATTTTGAAACTTGAATAAGACACAGAAATGCCGTTTCTCACCGCACTTCAAGAAAACTACCCATCTCGGATATTTTAGAGTACTTTAGAGACCATCTCTCCAGGAAACTGTTAGTGAAGCCAGAGCAATTGACAAATGAGAAGCAATGGAGGTGCAGGGAAGAGTCATCTCTACACCCAGGAAGGACAAGGCGAAAGGAGAGAGCCACACACTCTGTCCCATCTAACAGAGTAAAAGTGATTTTGAAGTTACCCATCTGCAAACCTGAGCTTCAGCCTTAAGTCTGCATGGAATTTGAGAATTGCTTCACGGCCCTCTAATCCCTCGTCTTGTTTTTTGCTCCTCTAATTACCAAGGTGAAGGCATAAAGCTGTGATCATTGCCTGATGAAGACCTTGTGCGGAGAATCCAGGGACATCTCCTGGCTCCACAGGAGAGACCTGGTGCCCCAGCATTCCCAGGAAATGTCCCATCATGGGCTTTACACAGGAGAGCGTGAATTCATCCTGGTAACTATGTTTACGAAGAGTTTGCTAGCAACATTGAGGATGAGGAGAGATGGCAGATACGATAGCCAGCCCGCTCCATAGCGCTCCTTCATTTGAGCTCAGCCTGCCACTCCTTTACATTCAGCAAAGACTATTTCCTAAGGAGATGGCACATTTCAGCAACTTCCAGTGCACTGTGACTGTCTCACCGTCGCTTTAAGCCTAAATACATGATTGTGGGTGCACACAAAAATCTCACTGTCTCCCTTATGGGATCATTCAGTACCTCTGAAGCACCAGCTTCAAATAGGCAGTGTTGATAGTTTTGAAGATTTCAAGACAATAGCAGGTGAAAATAGGCAAACAGCAAAGCCTCCAGAGCCGCGGAACTTAACACATTGAGAATACAATATGACTTCTGTGGGTTCCCTATCCACTAAGAGGGCTGCAAAAAATTGATCTCCAAAGGCTGTGGTAAGGTCATAGAAATTGATAACCCTGACAAGCGAAGCTCATGCGAGTCTGTCTGTGTCCTGCAGATAGTGCACTTTGTAAATTAATCCTCCAAAGGCAAATATAACATAAGTAGCTTGCTATCTCTAAAACACTAAGTTGGAGAATACATGGGATTATATTAACAGAAATTACATTTTCTGTAATGGGGTTTAATATATCAGAGACATCTCCCAGAGGCTCAAGGCTCACTCTCTAACAGTGAAGGGTCTGTTAATGTAAGTACAATGGACATCAAGAACAAATTTATTCACCAAAATGGATTAGGCTATGTAATCAGAGAGTCTGTAATATTAATCTTTGACACCTATTGAACAGAAAGAAATACTTATGCCTACAAACTGTCATTCTCAGATTGCTCTTCTCTCCAACCCGACTTTGAGACTTTTCTGGATTTCACTTCAAAGAAGATAAGATTTCTCCACTATAAACACTGATCTGAAAATATTAAGATGATTAATTAGATATTCTTCATTTTAGAGGCGATCGGATTCCAGTACCCTTCAAATGCGACAGTAGGCCTGGGTGATGATCTGAACATGGCTTTTGCACAGTTACAAAGGGCATAAATCATGCTTTCTCAGACCCCCGGTGCCATGTTGCTGGACACTTAGTCAGAATATTATTGGTCAGTACTCAGCACAGAACCTCAGCTTTCTGCAGGATCAAGAATCGACATTTTACTTAGAAAAAGCATCGAATAGCCCTCCGCTACATCAGGTTGTAAAGACCTTCTTAGAAGAAAACAACTTTTCTCCCCCTCCAGCATCTGAGTGCACAGAGAACCCAGAGGACGTCTTCTAATGGATAACCTTAACAAAACTTATTTATTCAATTAGTTCCTCAGAGAATTTAAAACAGCTATGGGGCAATGGTAGATTTTTCTTCTTTCATAGAAAGTAATAGGATACCAACTCTATCAGTTATCCTAAAGAGAAAAAGCCAAAGAGCGTGATATGATTTCAGAGTCAAAGTGAGTGACCCCCAAAACACACTCATCCTGTGCATGAAACCTGTTGACTCATAGAGGAGGTGGAAGGCAACACGCTCTATGGCCCTCGTTAGGAAGCCTTCCCACAACAGTCTGGTTGGTTTCCACCTTTGGATCAGCAAGCCACCAGGGAGAGCAGCAGCTACTGGGTGTGGCTTCTTCATGGAATCCATTGACTGCAGGTTGCCAGAGGGGGGAACAGGCTGTGAGGAAACGCCAGCCAAATTACTCACCAATTGTTCACTTGAAGGATGGTGAGTCCTGTGTCTTGTGCCAACTGCTTTTTCTGTTCTTCAGAAGGGTAAGGGTGCTGAAAGAGACCAAAAAAAAAGGGTATGTGGACAGCAGGCAATGTTTATCCCATTTTGTCAATAACCTGAGTGTCTAGTGAAGTCTATAATTAAAGCTAAAAATGCTGAGGTGTGTCACTCTTATTAATGGACTACTACATCATCTAATTAATGGCAGTAAGAGACAAGCCAATTACAAAGATTAGTGAAGTGTAGAAATATCTATTTAGGATACTTGCAGAACCTTGATACTAAGCTTACCCTTTAACAAGTTTATTTGTTGCAAGGCTAGAAAGTTTAGGGTGATCTTGGGTTTGTTTCATTGGGTTTTTATTGGTGAGTTCTCTCTTTCTTTCTCTTTCTCCGTGTGTGTGTGTGTGTGTGTGTGTGTGTGTGTATCTTAAAAAATACCCATCTGACTTAATATACTCTTGGCTGAGGTGCCCAGTATTTAAGTATAATGCTCTCCCTCCTGCATAGTGCTGGATTAAAATATTTAAACTAAACTAGCTATACTTTATTTAGGCTACTCTTGTTTCAACTTTTGAGCAAAGCACCAGCAAGCAACACTCAACCAAAACTGGTGTCATCTTCATTGTCAGTCTGACAAACTTCAGGATCACTTATGCAACACACCTCTGCATGGATGAGGGTGTTTCCAGAGAGGATTAGCTGAGGGAAAACCCAGTCTTGAATGTGGACCTCACTGTCCTGTAGGCGATGGTCCTATACCGAACAAAAAAAGGGAAGGAGAAAGTCGCCAAGTGTCAGCATTTGACTATCTCTGCTCCTTGCCTCTGGAGTTGTGAAAGCGTGTGGAGTACCAGTCCTGGGATTCCCCCCTGCTGTGCCTTTCCCCTAGGCACCTTCCTCTCTCTCCATGATGGACTACAGTCCCTCAAAACCTGAGCCAAAACAATCTCTTTCCATGATTTGTTTTTGCCATGCTTTGCTAATGTTGTTGTTGTTGTTGGTTTTTGCTCACAGTGGTAAGAAAAGCAGATAACACAGTTTGTTTCCACATCTAAAGGTCAACTTAAGCTAGGATTCTGTGTAAAGGCCAATAAAAAATCAAAGGCCCTATGCCACCTCCTGAGAACAAGCCCAGGTCTGTTCGCCATGAGGAAGAGAATACAAAATGTATCGATCGCATAACTAAATAATGAGATGAATTGGGAAGTCTACTGAAATTTGTTTGTGGAAACATTTTCTGCTCAGTGGTCAAGTGCATCTAAGCTGAAACACGTTTCTAAAGTGCAGAACAGCTGAGGGTGTGGTTTCCACCTGTGAAGACATTGGCTGGCTTGAAAGGTTGCTGCCCTATAAATCCTCCCCCAGATGAAGTTGGCCTGACAGCCAGTCCTCTATGCTTAGTCCCATTAGGCATGAGAGAAGACACCCTCAAGACTCAATTTAACTATGTGTGCCATGGAAACTAAATTCTGGTCTATTGGATGACGATTAACATAGCTTTTAATCTCATTAATAATGTCTGGTCAGATGCTTAAGAAATCGTTAATGACCACATCAATGCTTTTACATGTAACTTTAAATATGTCCTGGGTCTATACACGTGGGGTATGCTTGTGGAGAGTGGGGATATAGTGATTTTTCCCATAAGCATTGTCTTTGATTGCCACTTAATCAATAAATACACAATTAGAATGAGGCTTGGCTTTCACGGAATATAGTGCCTTTCTCCAAAGAGCTTCAGGTATATTTCAGATAGGATGGTAATTAATCCCTCCGAATAACATGAATGGAACCACCTTCCTCTTGTTTTGCAGGTGAGAGAGTCAGTCGGGAGAAAGGACAGCCAATAGCGACAGTTTCTCTTTCTCTTCCAGAGACTTGTCTTCAAAAACCTCCGCGCTGCTTACATAACTTGCAGAGCCAGCCATCAGCCCCGCCCTTTCAGAGCCATTGACTTCTCACCTCAGTCACACTGTTCTCATTTCTGCATTTCTGCTCTTTCAACATTCCGAGGTTTCCCCCACTACACTTCTTGGTGTCACTGTCAGGGTTCAGACCAAGGTCAGGTACTCACATGCACACAGACACACACACAGACAGATGACATGCACACACAGACACAATCACACACCACTACACCACCCGTACGCAGCTCCTCACACATCAACCTTTCCCTCACTCCCCGATAGCAAGCATCCTTCTCTGAAACCCCTTTTCTAAGTCTGTGTTTCCTTATTGGGGGAATCTTCTCGCCCAAGGACCAGTTTGAAATTCATTGCTTCGTCATTCATCATCCTTAAAGTCCAGGTAAGTATGTAATGGGAAATTAGCAACTGTGGTGTGAGCAAAAAGAGGAAGTCTAACGGAGGTACCTTACCCAGATACTACCTATTCAGAAGCAACACCAAAATAGACAATAAAGTATCTTTCAGAGCCCACAGAAAGTGGAGGCGTTCACACCAGTATTGTCTGTGCTTCAATCCTAAAAGTGGTGTTGACTCATGCATTCAAGTCATAATGAGCTAAGACCACACACAACATAAAGCCAGGTATCAGGACCAGTACAGACCTAAACACCACGCAATACCCTACGTTTAAGGCATAATTCCTATTGTATAAAAGAATTCCACACAATTCTCATCAAATGAATCTCTTTTCTTACAAACAGAACACGGGATTAGAATTTTATATATAGTAATTCTGTGTCTATACTAGTTGAAAAATTGTATATAATATAAATGACTCTATTAGAGCATATAAATTATGCTGCACTTACTAATTATAAGACTTTGAACATGAACAACTTTTATAACCCTCAATTTTGTTACTTTGAGTCCTAGGATTCATTGAAGTTAAAGGTTTCTCCTGCTAGCAGCTCTAAATGGTAGTGCCCAATAAGAATTACAAACTAGATTTTGAAATGAGCAGTTTTCTTTTTAAAAGAATTATTGCCTTCATTTGTGTGTGTGTATGCATGCACATGTGTATGTGTGTGTGTGTGTGTGTGTGTGTGTGTGTGTATGCATGCCACTACATACACGTAGAGGTCAGAGAACAACTTGCAGAATTGGTTCTCTCTTTATACCCAGTGTGACCCAGAGATTGAACTCATGTTATCAGGAGCCCTTACCATCTAATCAGCCTCAAATACTCAATTTTTAATACCCAGTTGTTTACACTATTTGGATATAAAGTTATGAGTGTGTACGAATGGGCATTCTGGTTTGTAACATTTTTTGCAATACTATTTACTTATAGTTTTCAAGGTCCTAGGAAAGCGTCTTTCAATTATTTTTCAGTAGAGTTAATAAATATGTCTACCCTCGCTCTTCAGTAGAACCGAGCTACAACATCATTTGCCTTGTCTTGTTGGCTGTCTCAATGCCGGGACCAGAACTAGATGGAAACACTAGTATTTGCGCCATTCATCTTTAGCCACTTTGAAAATTGAGACTTGTCACAGCAATTTCCTTGTCCTGTGTTTTTCAAGAGTATTTCTGCATGCTTGTTTGTGAGCAAGATTTACATACGTTCTTATAAGACAAATGGAATCCACATTTTATTTATGCAAATGGTGTCAGGAAAATTCTCCTTGGATCATTAAAATTACCTGAATCATGGCACCTCCGAAGAGCCGCAATGCAGCCCTCCAAATTCCACTGTCAATATTAGTTGTTTCTTCACATCACATAGTTTCTGATTGCATAATTTAAATATCACAAAATGAGAAAGGTCTGGGTTTTTTTTTTCTTCTTATACTCTGTCACTTTTCATGTGATCTGACTTTAAGTAATTGGAACAAACTGTGTCTAATTTCATGCAGCATAATTGCTAGGCAGCCCCAAGCTATAGAGACCCAGCACTCTGTCTCCATTAAGCAATTTTCAGCTCTTTGGGATGTATTTTTTATGTAGATATGAATGAGCCTGGATAAAGTTAACTGTCACAATAATTTGGACATTATTAATAAGAGATGTGTATGCCAAGCAGTAGGCATAGTATATGTATATATGTATGTATATTGACTAAGTTGAATACTCCAAGGAATGGCACCCAGGACACTGTATACACTTGGCATACTAGAAAATTCCTTGTCTATGGTAGAGAAGCCATATGTTTTTCTTTCTCTTCATGGTTCTTGGCTTTGGTGTCCCACAAACTCTTGATTTTTTTTTTTACAATAATCTGTAATTGCCAAAACCACATGAAAACTTTGACTTCATGTAGCTCATACCCACTCAGCCAAAAACTCACAGAAAAGTAGGCTTCTAAATATAAACCTCAGTAGTTTAAATATCTCAAATCCTCTGAATCCTGATTACTTGGGCTGTTTGTAGATAGTAGGAGTTATGTCTTCGTAGACATAGAAAAAGGGCCTGACCAAAACAACAAACAAACAAACAAACAAACAAAAAACCCTCTCTGCCACAGGTGAGACTTCTGTGAAAGCACCACAGACTGGCTGAGTTCACACCTGAGAGGTGACATTCAATAGGCAAAGGCAGATGCCATTCTGCAAGAGATCAAGGATCCCTGAAAGGTGCCAGTTTAGGGAGAAAGGGGGGAAATCCATTCCAAACCACCACAACTACAGGCTCATGTTTCTATTTGGCATTTCGCTGAGCGCCTATCCTTTATTGCATCTAAATGACAAGGACACTGGTTGACGAAAGATCAGTGAGTTCTTGTGAAGGAAAGACTTATTGCACTGGCCTGATATACCAATCGACTTAATCACTCTGGGATATCAAAGTAAATTTGACCACCGTCCAACAGACAGTGAGGGACACCTTGCTTTCGCTGTGTACATTAGCCTTGTGCCATTATCTCTTAAAAGCTTAATTATTTGCAAACAATTGATCAAGATGGGAATTTGAGAAAGGATATGCAAGGGCCACTGGGAGACCTGCAAGGCATTAAGAGAGCAAATGAAATTACCTCTAGATCCTACACTAAGAATTAACGATTGCGAAGGGAGAGCGAGGCGGTGTGGTAGCTGCAAGGGTTCTGTCTGGAGTGCTTCCCATTTGATCTGCATTAACACCTCAGGACTGAGTGAAAGCCATAAAACAGTGATTATGTATGGGCGAACCTGACCCTCCCTTCCTGCATTCAACCTGCACACACACACACACACACACACACACACACACACCAGTCTATTTTCACTGGGGAAAGCAGAGATGCTGGACTCAAAGGGGAAATCGGTCACTTGCTAAGAATGGAAGCCCAGCAATGGGGCAAAACTCACAAAATGACTGTCGTCACTTCCATAATCAGCAGCCCGACTTCCAAGCCATTTGCCACTCTTCATGTGTTTCTAGATACACAGAATGAGTTCAAATAATGACCTAATACAGAGCGACCGTCTTACAGCTTTATCAAAGCACAAAATGACCCCCAGCGAACGTGTCCTGTATAACTGTAATAAAGCATATATGACTGGAAAAAAAAAGCCTAAAAATAGCTTGTATTAAAGTTTAGTCTGGGCTGTCATTTTTACTAGCCACAAGGAATAGAAGATGACAGAAAGAAAATGGCAACTCTCTAAAGAAAATTTATCTCAGCACAATTCTATTTTTATTTATTGAGGTTGGCATGGGAGAACCTCCCATAGTGATGGTGGTTATCTGGTATTTGCGAGTTTACAATACCTTGGAAGAGAATTTATTTATTTAAACAATCAAGCAGCCTTTTCAGTGGAGCATCAATGGGAAGAGACAGAAATTCCACAGTCCACACAGATGGAAAACGTCCAGCCTTATATCGTAACGACATCCTGGACCAAATGGGCTCCTTTCATCCAAACGTCCACCCCTGGCTGCAAACATGGATGCCAAGACAGTGATGAACTTTATCTTATTTGCCCTGGTGACCAAGTTTCAATAACGTCTCCTCCCTCGCCTCCTTGCCCAATCAAACAGCACATTGTAATGGCGGCAGAAGATGTGAAAATAATCCTGTGCAGAGAGCTCTCCGCTGAGATAATAGAAGGCTCCACTGCCCCTTCTCAAGCCGTAGATTAGTAATTTCTCGTGACACAGAAGTTGCCTCTATACGGAAACTGCCAAACAGCTCTAACAAAGCAATAGAGGTAGAAGCAATTTTCAAGCCAAATGTTACACGCTGTGCTTTAAAAGGTATGGGAATGGGCACTAGAGGGGCCGATCTAACCCGAGGAATTATGGCAACTGTCCAATATCAGCCTTATCAAGGCAATGTTCTGTGGCTGGGCTGAATATGTTGCAAGAACAATTTCAGAACTTCTTTTATCCTTTTTTCCTCCAGCCTTGTGCCTCCTCCACAGCTAAGTTTAATGCATTAATATAAGTTGACCTTGAGCTAAACTCTGGTATGTGATAGAGAGATACTCCCTTTTAAGAACAGGGGGAAAACTACCATATGGCTTTTAACCATTAGGTCTCTGCATTCTGTTCAAACTTCTGAGTTTTCCCTTTTTGCTGCCAAGGAACTAAAGGGTCTAAATTAAAATAACCAGCTATGTGTTTGAGATCGAAGAAGGTAAGCATAAATTTTGTAGCCAAGTAAAACTATATCTGGTTAACCTAATTTTTTTGCCTATAAGAATTTCTCTCACTTTAAATAAAATTGCAGCCATTTTCCCCTTATGCATTGACTATGAATAGCTTACACTGTGACAATTACATTGATCTAGGATACTTTTTTCCCTTAAAAAAATCCATAATGCTTCCCTATTGTCTTTCGGCTTTATGAATTAGTTTTACTGTTTCAGTGAATGCTTTTTTTGTCTTCTGACTGCACATTATCAAAGAGACACTTTGTGCCTGGCATTTACATTACAAAAGCAGCGCCCCTGCAGCCTGAGGAGCCTCGGCTGAATGCATAGCAGTTGAGTCCAGCATCCTCACACAGACTGGACTCCAAAGCAAAGGGAGCAGGAAGGGGGCTGGCTAAGAAGCCAAAAAAAATATCCGGAGCATCGTCAGTGACATCGTAAATTTTGATCTGTTTTCTTAATGCTCTGTCAACATCTCAAGTGTGCCCGCTTGTCCCGACTAAATGTGCTGTCTGTTGTCCGGTGCCGGTCTTTTCTAAAAGTTAGTTGAGTCGCCCAGTAGACAGCCTCTCTCCACTTCTTGCCCTTTGAGCAGGGTTATAACAAGTGGGTAGTGAAGGTGCGTGAGTAGGAAATTCAGGTAAAAGGATCTGTAGCCTTGATCTTAGCACTTGAGAATGATAGAAGTGGTGGGGCGGGGGAGGGGGATGCTGGATAATATTTCACCATAATTTTTATTTCTTGCATCACTGTGACTGTATTTTTAATACAGTTATGAGGCCAATATTAAATGCTCTGCCTACCTTGTTTAACTGATCTTTTAATTTCTTTTAAATATAAATTAAATGTAAAATAAAATACTGGAAGAAGACATACATTATGGGATGGGAATAGCATCAGCTCTTATCCTGTTATTTTTTCCTATAGTCACTACAGTCCTGGCTAATAATGCTTTCAATCCATTCTTCAGTAGCTATGTTGCAGAAAGCACTTGGAGGTGCGTGGTGAAAAGATAAAATGAAGGACTCTAAATTAGCAATTACTTCTATACCTTCCTAAAAGTCTTAACGTTAATGAAAAGTGCTAACATTATTTTGAATGGTTATGATTAATTATCACCCCTGAATGTTGATTATCTCAGTAGGCAACCATGGAAACAGAAGGAAAGCAAACAGATCATAGGAGGAGCTCGGGGATAGGGTGGACTAGGAAGAGAAAGTATGTATCACGTTAGATTGAACCATTCCAACTAGGAAGAGGAAGCATGTATCTCTTTAGACTGAACCATTCCAACCAGGAAGAGAAAGCATGTATTTCTTTAGACTGAACCATTCCAACTAGGAAGAGGAAGCATGTATCTCTTTAGACTGAACCATTCCAACCAAGAAGAAGAAGTGTGTATCACTTCACACTGAACTATTCCAACTGGTACTTCATTCTCTTATGCAGTCCCCATGGCCCCGTGAGCAGGAGCTGTGATTAGCTGCTCTTCAGGTAGGAATGTTGCAGGTTGGCCAGGACACAGAACTTGCCCGAGAGCTCCCACCCATCCAGTGCTGGTGCACACACAGGTCTGTCCTGAGTTTCTCCCACTTGGTTACATTCCCGGTGACATTTCTTCCCATCTCCTCATTCCCTTCTATAACCAAAATATAAATGACGAGGGAATGTGAAGAAAGTCATCCCCACATTGTGAGGTCCAGTGAGGAGACAGCCACTGTTTCTCCCCATCCCACTTCCTCTCCGATATCCGCCCCATCCCAGTCCTCTCAGGAAACAAGACTTTGGGTGAGGTTGGAAGATGAAATCACAGTTCTCGCCAGGACTTTGCCTACACTCTGTCTTGAGCATCCAGCTTTAGAGACTTTATTACCTATAGCATTGCAGAATTAATAAATACATGTATTGGAAGGTGAGGTTGTCCCAGGTATTGTTGAAAACACTTCCTATATGTATTTACACAGGGAGATACAATGATTTCACTCATTTTATAGATAAGAAAACAAGTGCAGAAAGGGTAAATCACTCTCACATTGACACAGCTGGTAAATGGCTGGATTTGAAACTTGGTGATAGCATCAAGTCAGGAAGATTCGTTTCCACCCTGTTTTCCTTTGATGTGATGGATGGGGCAATCCTGCTCACCCCTAATGAGTTAACCACAGATGTATATATGCTGGTGACCACTCATATAAAAAAACCCATTATTCTAATTTGCAACATGCATACGTATCTTTTGTTTCTATTAGTTAATTCTGCTAGTGGAACCAAAAGTCAATCTTATCATAAGATTTTTTTTTAAAAAAAAAAACTCAATGGAGATCACTATATCCATCATTTTGTTGGTGCGTGTAGCATGGCTTACACATGCAGGAATGATGATGGGTTATATGCAAGGACTCTCTTAAGATCCTAGACTCAAGTGGCTGCTATCTACCTAACCACATCCCAATGTGCCTTAAACTCTCAACTTTGAAATTAATTGGTGTGTGTGTTTCCAATTATTTTGTATCTTACATGACTCTTAATCAAATGTAAGTTAAATTACATTCAAATCCCCTTTAGATGAATTGACCACTGATAAAAACACATGAATGTTATCCTTTTTATAATGCAACTAGCCAAGTTCTATGCCCAATAAGTATTTCACATATGAATGAATGAGAGTTATTGAGTTAGAAACACCCTAAATCCCTTAACTGGCCTCTGGTTGTAGATTTCTTACTGTAAGTTTATTTGTTTTGTGGGTTTGTTTGTTTGTTTGCTTTGGACAGGTTTTATTATGTAGCTCTGGTTGTCCTGGAACTCACTATGTAGATCAGGCTGAACTCACAGAGATCCAACTGTCTCTGCCTCCTAAATTTTGGGATTAAAGACATGCACCGCTATGCCGGGTGCATCCCTGGCTTTTATTAGGAGATTCCTGCAGATAAATGTCAGGAAACTCAGCTGTCCCCCTTCAACAAGCACTCATCTTTCTTGCACAGCTCTATCACTTCCAAAACTAAGTTTTGACCATTTTAACTTCTTATTTCCCTAATCCTTACTCTGTGGATAAGATTTACAGGCATAGAATCTAATTTGTTTGTTAAAAAAAAAAAAGTGAAGTTTGGATTTGACCCCAGGAGTCAGCCACATAGTTAGATCATTTCCCCCTCTAGTGTCTCAGATCCACCCTAGGTCGTCAGAGGGTTTGTTTATTGCAAACCTGGGAAGTGATGAAATCCAAGTTCTCAATCCAAGCAGTGCTCAGAGCAGCAGAGGACAGAAGAGAAGACAAAAGGAAGCGCTCCCCACTAAGCCTCTTCCGAGGGTTGCCCTTCAACAAACTCAGAAAACAGCAGCATAGTGCACTGAGCCATCCTTCCAAAAAAAAAGTTCATGGCTGAGTTATTCGATAAACGCTAATAAACTAAGAACCCTTCTGCCACTGTCTTCGCTGATCTCTGCCGTTTCAGAGAGTATGCCCACTGAAAACGGCCCAATCACTGGCTCGAAGAACATTAAAAACCAAAGCAAAAGGGTTCTGAAGCTGCAAGGGAAAAGCCAAGGAGGACGAAATACTACCAGACCATTCTGGAATGAGTTCTCATTGTCGCCTGTAGAGATGCCCCTATCCAGCATTAAATATTCAGGAGGGAAGAAAACACACCTCCTTGTGTAAAGAATAGAGTGCAGGGGCAAGACAGTACATTTGGCGAGCGGGTTTCTGGAGAAAGGCAGAGAGGAGGAGAAGGCAATGGAGACTGCGTGCTGTTCCCAATATGACTCAAGACCCCTGGAACTGGCGCTCATTCTCTAGTGCTAATTTTCCCACTTAAATTACAGTGATGGTGTAGCCTCATCTCATTAGAGATCATTGTCCCCAGTAGACAGTTGTGTTTATGGGGGACTCTGGCTGTTCCACACCTGCTGATCAGGTTGCTATGTGATCAAGGCTGCATACAAACAGCAGACTTGAGCCTGCTGGACTGCAACTGATGAGCCCAGGCTAATTCAGGGGTGATTATGTAGTTTACTGGACCACTAAACCTCTTTAAGCTTGTAATTACTGCCTATTTGAGTAAAGAACATTCAAAAGCAATTCACTGCATCATGCCTGCCCCAGCTGGAAGCAGGCTGCCAGCAGTCTGTGGGGACATTAAAATCTACAGGGACGTGGACCGAAGCCCAGCTCGCAGACGCTGCGAGGCAGCCCTCAGCGCCAAAGTGCCCGCACATTTCCTCTTCACCTCTCCTGACCAAGCTCACCATTAAAGGTGCAATGAAAAAGTGGAGAACACCCATAAAGATGACGAATAACGGGAGAGGATAGCAGGCGACATTCTAATGACCGCCCCGCTCCGGAAAGCTAAGATCTAAAACAATCTTTTCACAATGAGAGTCTTGGGGGAGGGGGCGGAGTCGGGGGAAGGGGGGAGGGAAGGAGAGAGAGACTGAGAGGAAGAGGAAGAGAAAAAGAGAGAGTGGGAGGGAAGGGGAGAGAGAGAGAGAGAGAGAGAGAGAGAGAGAAAGAGAGAGAGAGAGAGAGAACACAGCTGAGATTTACTGTGTGCTTATTAAAAGTTACATGGAAAAGATACCAACTTGAAGGCAAAGTGCCCTCCCTCCC
This sequence comes from Myodes glareolus, assembly GCF_982192425.1. Taxonomy (NCBI): domain Eukaryota; kingdom Metazoa; phylum Chordata; class Mammalia; order Rodentia; family Cricetidae; genus Myodes; species Myodes glareolus. The sequence continues at coordinate 88,098,409 of NC_142033.1, forward strand.
CCTCCTCCACTGTAAAACTGGATGCATGGAGGTTCAGGCCTTGTCCGCCTACTGGGCTGTGCTTATCACCTTCAGTGGGAAGTTGTTATCTGGTCAGGGAACTGACTTTTCCTAAAATCACATGTGTAGAATTTTTGCAGTTAACGAATTCAAGGGCCCGAATGAAGGGTAGTTTCAAGGGCTAGGAAAGATTTACAGGAAAAAAAAACAAAAAAAAATCAGTGTTTATCAATGTTCTCGTTTTCTTTCGCTGCCCCCTTGACAACTGGAGTTCTTTTGTGTACCAAAGTGTACAACATGCTTTGCACTGCTGTGGTATAATTATAACTTGTCTCTAAGTAACAAAAAAAGACTGGAACTTAATGAGGGGGGATTAAGTTAATTTCTTTTTTAGCTAACAGTTTCCTGTCTCTTAAAATGAAGACCTTGGTGAGCAAAGTGTTGGGAGGATGGGGGAGATTAAGCTTTTTATTTTACCGAAATCTCTACTTTGGAAATACAGATACTAAAATATTAAATGATGTTTATTCTTTACAAGTCTGTAAATTTGTATTAAATAAAGCCACAGAAATTCCTCCCCGGCTGCTACATCTCAACTCCAAAGATCCAGGGGCCTTCATAGTTATCTAGACAGGGCTGCCATTAATATTCATTAGATGGGTCTGCTTGCATTTTTATAAGCTGTGAGGGAGGCAAAAGAAACCACCAGAATTCTTTAACACACGGGCATTATCAATTCAACATATGCCGGGCAGCATAGCATCCAGACCTAAGTCCGGATTCGAATGCAGGTTACTATTACTAAGCCAAGTCTCACGGAAATGCTTCCTTCTTTACCCAGTTTGGCCTGAGCTATTCAATTAGTTTTATTCTCTGAAATAGACATTTCAGTTTTTCATTTCAGAGGCTATTTTCCACCAGACTTCGTTTAACAGCAAAACCCTTGCCTTGAAATTAAACCAAAGAGAGTTTTCCCTTAAGAAAAACTGTCTTGAAACTTTGTTTTGGCACCAAGATCACCTTTCTCCTTCTGAATTCTCTTTGACAAGCCCTTCCTGATGGCCATTCTCCATCTGTCTCCACAGGTTACAGAAGAAATGACAAGTCCCTAGTATTTATTTATCAAATTCTGGATTTTTAGTTACTCAGTCTAACTGGACTGGGAAGGGCTGGAGCAGAGGTGGGCTGATTTCTGCAAGTTTATCGTTTGTGGGATGTCTTCGATGGGTGGAAGACAGTATAGGACTGGTCATCAACGAGATAATCACAGAAAATTGGCAAAAGTGATGATGTGAAAGCTAATTTAAACCCTGGTTTCTTTATAAAATTAGAACACTTTGGCTTTCAGCTTATGTGGTTCCTACATTTATATAATACTTTATACCTGTGAATTTTTCATATATTTATCAATCTGAATCTCACAGTTACCTAGTGAGTACAGAACGTCACACCGCGTGACACCCACAGTTCAAGAGTGAGAACAAACCCCACAGCGAGCGGCTGTGTGCCTCCTGGGCTCCAGGCCTCTTCCTTTACCCTCCACTGAAGCTCAAAGTTTACCTTGTTAATGATAAAGTAAAAACACCGTAGCCCTGTCTGTCGGAGGCAACTGTGAGGCAGACATGGATTGCTCTATGCTTAGAGTGAAGTCAACTGGGCCTGAAGAGAGCAGAACAGCTTCTAAAAGGGCTGCCATCGTTCCGAGCAAGCTGCACAACTGAGCTCAGGGGCAATGCTGCAAGGCTGGACAAGGCAGCATTTGCCCTTTCTAAAACAGGACCGGGGAAATCAGTACCTTTACGTGATGAAGCAACTAGACACGGCCTTGATCTGTTTAAGGCATCGTTCTCTGCTATCTCATTAGTGACATGAGTTGCTAATTACGTAGCCAAAGGGGCTAATTTCCCCTCTTCCTCAGTCCCATTCTGAGAGGATGCAGGCCTGGGTGTAGAGACAGGAGAATGGCCATTAAATCCATGATGTGTCAATGCTGTGGTTACACACTTGTAAATGGTAAGTCAAAAGGACAATGCTTCAGAACGATTTCAAGACCTTCAGTTAAGTGTATTGCATTGGATAACTGAAGTTTAGGGCTCGTGCTGGCTGTATGGTCTTTTAAAAAGCTTTGCAAGGATTTGTTCATATTTCTTTTATGTGTGAGCATTTTGTCTGCATGTATGGGGATGTACCACATGCATGCTCGGTGCCTGCAGAGTTCAGAAAAGGGCAATGAATCCCAAGGAGCTGAAGTTACAGATGGCTGTGAACCATGTGGGTGCTAGGAATCAAACCTGAGTCCTCTGTAGAGCAACGAGAGCTCTTAACCGCTGAGCCATCTTTCCAGTCCCTGGCTACAGGGACTTATGAAAGCCTCTGAGTTCTCCTAGCCTCACTGCCTCATCTACAAAACAAAGCAAAGGAACCTGGTAGCAATCAAATGAGGCTAATCCACGAAACATACTTAAAGTGTAACACAAACCAGTATGGCTTGCTGGGTAAGGGTCTGACTAGTTAATTGTGGTAAAGGCTTTTCACCTGTATTAAGTTGGGTTTTAATATTTTCTTGGTGAGGAAATATCACTATTTACTTGAGGAGACAAATACCAAGGCCGGAATCCTCTCAAAAAGCGTCTGAGGAAAAGGGGAAATTAGTCCTTCTGAACATGTAATTAGCAACTCATGTCACTAATCTCTCCTCCTGGACAAACTCGTCTCCAGACTGTAGCCAGAGCAGGCTCTGAGGTCAACCTGTTAGTGTGCTAACGCAGGGCTATACACAGGTCGGGCTGTCTTCAGGATTGGCCACTACCAGCATGCCATGATTTGTACAAGATCTTAGCAGAGCTGGGAATGGTAGCACACACCTTTAATGCCTCTGCCGGGAAGGCAGAGGCAGCAGATCTCCGGGTTTGAAGTCAATCTGATCTACAAAGGGAGTTCCAGAACAACCAAGGCTACACAGAGAAACCCTGTCTCAAAAGACAAAACAAAAGAAGACCCTCAGCCAGGCACAGTGGCACCTGCCAGTGCTTGGGAGGCAGAGGACGGACAGAACTACATAGTGAGACCCTGTCTCAAACCAAACCTAGGTAAAGCATTTACATTTTCCACAGATGACCCCTGGTTTTGCCGGAAGGAAAGTGCATTACCTCTTTATTCTGTGCTTTAGACTCAGCTCTGTCTCCTCCTGAATTCATGTGAGCCTCACAGAGGTAAATTAATAATTAATGTATTCTTAACAAAAAAGAGTGGGAAAGAGAAAACACTGAAAGGCAGGGTGTGTCAGAGGGGAGGCAGTGAAACAGACGAGGTCAGGCTTCAGACAGATGAGCCAGGACACTCCAGTGGCCTGCAGGAGTCGCACACACCTTCCTCTGAGGGCCTCCATCGCCATCTGGGGCTGACAGAGGTACCAAGAAAATCTTCCAAGCCATCAGGTCTCTGGGGAGATACTGAGTCATTACTCAGGGCCATCCAAGGCGGGAAACAGGTTCTGGCTCCCTAGACTTGGAGACTGTTAGCCTTGGCCCTTTTGGTGGCTGGAAGGCAGAAGTGGCCACTCAGTTACCTTCCTTGGCAAAGGATGAATGCCACATTTGGCAGAAAAAAATATGCTTTCAAGAAAGAGGAGCAGAAAATCCCTTGGCCTGGGCTCCAACGAGAACTCATCTTTGAATGCCAAGCAAACTCCATCACGATTAAAAACACACCTTTGGAAATGAAGGATTTGCAGTTATCTTAATCCCACTCCATTTACAACATGAGCTCATCAATAGTTGTAATTAACATATTTGGATGCCTAGTTGGTGAGGAAATACTATCATTTGTTTCTGCTTTTGTGTTTTTTTTTTATTTACCCCTTTTAGGCAAAATCTTTTTGTTGATGATGATGTCGTTGTTTTAAAGGAGTTCAGATTAATCTATAAAGAAGAAAACAGTAGATGAGCCAGTGAGATGGCTCGGTGGGTAAAGGAGCCTGTTGCCAAGTCTGATGACCTGAATTGGATCCCCCATACACATGGTGAAAGAAGAAAAGAGAATCCAGAAAGTTGCACACACACTCACACACACACACACACACACACACACACACACAAATAATAAATGTAATTTGAAAAATTATACATATGCATAAAACTAAAGAGAAAAATGAATATTGTGTCAAAATTTCACAAAACCTCCATTTTCACAAACCACATTTTGATTCTGAATCTCATATCAAATCCTCTCAAATAGTCCATATTCTAAAATATGGGGAGTCCATCATCCTGATGATGCCAACGAGGAGCTCAATGACCACGTGCATATATTTTGTTTAATGGCTTCATTTATTTTAATAACAAAGAGAAACTAGATTTTACAGATGAAAGCTTTTTTTCTCTTTTCCATGGCTCCAGTGCAACTGGGATTTTTAAGAGTCTGTGATGTTAACCAGTATGTGATAATGGACACTCTCAGGGGCCCTAGTTTAGACATTTTACGCAGCAGAAGCCCACACTGAGTGACTACCATCAGAAACGTTCACCCTGTTTTAAGAAGACCCAGCTAGGGGTGAGCATCCAAAGGCCCCAGTCATGGCTCCAGGTGTCCCTCCTCAGAGTGGACGGGCAGTGATGTGTTCACTGTGGAGATGCTGGAGCAGCAGGCTCAGCTCACTCAAGATAAGATCTCAAGGATAAGGAAATAATTGCATAGATTTCTTTTCCCTTTGTTCAGAATTCTGCCTACAGCGTTTAATATTTTTGTTGAGAATTGAAAAAATAAATCACAGTTAGTAACTTCAGTTTAATTCTTGCTCGATTTCTTTACTACGCCACCTCTCTGTGGTGAATCAGGAAACCAGAAACTCAACAAAATGAATTTCCATAGGAACAAAAGACACACCACCTCAGAACCTCTCTTTCATCCATGACGCCCCCATTTATTCAGAATATAGAGCTAGCAGAAGAAAAAGGAGAAACATACGGGAAGGACATGCTAGCCACTGAAAACTCTGGTGAGAAAAGAGCGAAAGTCTGAGACACTACTCTTGTTTTTACCGTCAGCCGACCTGTGTGGCCGGGCACAGCGAATTTTGCAGATACCATCTTTACTTAAGATGGCTGCTCCTGATCAATGGCTGTGTCATCCTGGCCCTTCTGCAGCTGGGCCTGGGGTCTGATCCTGGCACAGGGGCCTGTGTCCTCCGCCAATCAGCAGATGTAAGCACACAGGCCCTGTCAGGTTGACATATCATTCCTTCGACAGTGTCACTGAGTATTAATGTTCAATTATGTGCCCTAGAAATGACCGTCATTTTTATGCTGTGTGTGTGACTCTGGGCATGGCATTGGGGTAAGCTCAAACACAAGGGCAGAAATACCCAGGAAGTGAGTTATCGGCATTCGGCTTCCTAGCATGGCCATGGCATCGCTGCGGAGTTGCTCTTTTCTAAGAGATGTTTGAAGGACAGCCAAGCCATTCATTCATCCACACACTCATTCATTCATTTTGCTTTGGTGGGCTTGCATGGCACGAGTCTTATCTATTTAGAGAGCCTTCAAATGCACCATCCCATGATGCCGCCATCACACCGAGTCAACTATCCTTTGTATGTAACAATGAACAGATCATTACATGTAAGGTGTCTTTTTAGTTCGTGAAGTCAGGGGTATGTCATCGACTATCAGACCAAAATGACAATGGTAGATGCCTCTGGAGCAATGTCAAGACCAAGTCAGTGTCAACTGGTTAAGTTAACAAGATCTGTCCAAGGCCAACACCTTCCTTTCTCAGTGCTCAAACTGAGCCTCTGGCAGAGGCCCAGTTTCAGAAACATGCCTGGGATTACATCCATATTACTGTGAGTAGTAGCTTAGATGTATGCTAAGTGTGTGGGTTTCTCTCAGATATTACAGTGAGGGAAAAATTATCTGAAGAGAAGAAAAATATCTTCTGAACAGACAGCTGCATCTGTGTGGTTTCCATTGAACTTACGCGCAGAGGTTATCAATAACAAGTTGGCAAACTTCTCATAGGACCAGCACGGAGAGATAACATACAGCAATTACACGCTAACTTCCTACAAAGGTGAGATAAAACCTTTAATGCAGTCTCGAGTTCATCAGCCTACATGTGCTCGTACAAGCTTAAGTTGCTCAGACTGGGGCTCAGTGGATTTTCTCCATGGTGGTAATTTTTGAAGGAATAGGGAGGGGGAGGAAATGCAATCATTTTCCTGTGGGAAAGGTATCCAGTGAGAGTTTATCATCTCACCTTCCTTTGGGTCGCATTTGCTAGGAGCCCCGGGTCCTGCTGGCATCCCTTCCTATTTCTCCACTGTTTTCCACTGCACGGGGAAAGTCCTCTTGTCTTTTACTCCATTTTCCCTTTCCCTTGTTCTGCCTACAACATTCCCAGTGAGCTTCTCCTGTCACTTCCTTCTCTGCAGCTCCACTCCTATTTCCCAGGCTCTCATGGGTCCTCTTTCCTGGGATTTGCTAAAAGACGGGGAGGGAAACACAGCCCTTCTGTTTCTCAGAAGCCCCCCTCCCACCCCTTGGTTCCTACCTTTTGCTAGATTGTCCTTCAGCAATGCCATCCCATTGATTGTTCACTTTGCACCCCTCACCCCAGTTTCCCAGTGATCTTCACCCTGTTAGCCTGCACCTCTTGACTTTTATCTCTAAAGAGTCCTCCTCTATTGCCAGATTTGCCTCTACAGCAACACACTACATGCAAATAGTAACAATGTCATGAAAACAGCCGGATTTAATTCTATGCATAATTATCTCTTTCTCTCGAATATGACAAATGGAAAACCAGGGCAGGATTTAGTGGCACATGCTTATAATCCTAGCACTTAGTAGGCCGAGGCAGGACAATCATGGTCTAGTCTGGGCAAGGCTAGCCATTTGGGCTATAGCTAGACTGTGTCTCAAAATAAAGAAAAGTCAGAAAAAAACGAAACCTTCTGGTTTATTACCATTGCTTTGAAGTTCCTTGGCAAATTGTATCCAAAATTCAATTGCTTCTACTTCCTCCAGGCGGCAACACTCTGGCACATCACAACACAGTATCATCCTCCGGCTGTCCAAAACAGTTTCTTCCTACAGTGGTCACCTAGGGTATTCTAACCCTTATCTTAAGACCATTTCCAACCCTGCAGCTTTCTAAAACTCTGAGAGTTTGGTCACTACTGTCTTGAAACATCACTCATTTATGGGGTGAAAAAATGTTAAGCACCTGTGCTTCGCTCTGAAAAGACAAGGAGGAGAGATTAGATCTTGACTTGTGGCTAGGGAGGCAGCTCCCAAGCAAAGGTCGTGGCAAGGCCCTAGAGGTATTTCTTTTCCTCTGCAGGACAAGGAAGGACAGCTGAGATCAGATGAAAAGGATGTGGAAGAAAGTGACAAGTGGAGACGGGATCACAGAGGTGACACAGGTCAGGCAAGGAAGCAGTCACCTGCCGGGCACACTGTAGGGGCCACCTGTGGGAAAGTGCAGGACTTGGGACAAGCTGTGGGGACCACGTATGGAAAGGGCAAGAGAGGGGCATGGGCTCTCAAACGGCCTATCTAGCATCTTCAGTTTGTACCTGAAGCGCTACAGGGAAAGACTAAGGATTTTAAGCGGAAGAAGACTTGGTCAAGTTTTGCTTCACAAATCTCTTTAATTGTAAAGCGAAGGCTTTCCCTGACTCTTTCTTTCTCGTCTGTGAAAAGACAGCGAAAACTCAGAAGCTTGCCATAGCCGTAATGGCAGTGAGAGAAGGAAAACGCGTCTAGAAGAGTTAGCAGCCACATGAGGGAGGAAGAACGGGGAACGCCAGGTTAATCCCTACATCCCATGGAGACTCCATCAGCTGAGAGCGAGAAGGAGAGCTAGGATTGAGCCAGAGCAGATTAATGTGAGGAGTGGAGTCTTTGACTCTTGCCTTTGTGTCTTTCTTCTTTGCTTGGAAAAGACCCTACATCTCCACCTTTGACAGTCCCACCCCCATTACAGCTGCTTTGCCTCTTTCTATAAGTTTTTCACTCCACCGAGCCTTTAAATTAAAAGCAGGTATGCACCCCCCCCCCCCGCCCCAGTTCCATTTTCTATCTCCTTTTCCCCGTCAGCATGCTCTAGGTCCACGGCTCCATACTCATCTCCAGCTTCAGCGGAGGTAAAATAAATAAATAAATAAATAAATAAAGGAAAGCTTCTGCCAAGGCATGCCAGCTTTACCACTGACCCATTCCCATCCCCCCCATTCCTCTCAACTCTCAGAATCAAAGCTTTCATCCCAAATTCTCCACCCTCTGGTTCTTTCTACAAGCCACACAATTAGATCCGTTCACTTCTCAAAGACCCGAGGAAGCCCCTGATGCATCCGGCTTCCCATAGGCTCTCACCAGGCATTTGAACTTGCCTAGAGGAACATTAATAGCCCTATTCATAGTATAATTCCATGGTTAACTTGAACCATAGTTTATGGTACAGTGACTTCAGGTGTTTTAACTGCTGTATGGTAGGGTTAAGCTGATGGGGAAAATGATCATCAGACCAAACAAGAATGTGGCATTCCTGGAGAAGGGCCTAGAATTCACTATCCTACCATCACATACACACACCTTATCTAAAATTAGTGTATCAAAACTAGAAACCTCTAGGGCCAGTACAAGTCCTACCTAGAGGGCACAGGTCTAGTTGACCATCTAGCCATGGTGTTCATGCTTGAGTGACTATGGCTAAGCCAGGGCCCCAGTGAGGTCATGTGGAGGCCTGTCTCCATTTTCACTCATCCAGTGTGTATACGAGGCAATTTCAAGAACAAAACCAAGTCATAACTTTAAATGTCAGGGCATGGAGGTAGAGAGCTCCAGGAGGTCAGAAGTTCCGGGTCCTGATTCATTGTACATAGAGATCTCTATTAGATCCCTAACCTCTTCTGCCCCTTTCGTCCATCTGTAAAATGGGGACACAATTACTCATCGTAGGGTCAGATGCAAATTAATTATTTAATAACCTTTTTCTTAGATCGAGTGGGACATTTGCCCATAGCCTGAGTTTTAAAAAGCAATTCAAATACATGCCATTTCGTGCCGCGTGTGGTTGACCTTTATTTTCCTTAGAAATTCAACCCAACGTTTACTCAATCTCTTTTGAACACTCAAGTGATGAATGTCGCTGAGTGCTTAGAGTTCTACTCAAATACGAATAACTTTCAGGGAGTAAGTACTGGGTACCTGTCATCCTGGTAATTGATGGTGTTTTCACTTCAGGGTGTGGGCCTGATACTCATAGGGCTCAATGGGGAAAGCAAATGAATTGACTGAACAAAAATCTCTTGCCCAGTACTTCTGATACTCATAACTCATTACTGCCAAGTGGCCCCAGTCTTATCAGGAGGGAATAGCTAAACATACAGACACACACGCACACACGCACACATGTGCAGGCACACATGCACGCATACACGACGGATAAGTTGATGCCTTGATTTTTCTTTTCTTTTAATAAACTAAAATGTTTGGCTTATCCTTACAATTCCACACGAAAATTGGGTCTTCACCAAGTCTACGATGAGTTATAAGTGCTCACACCAACACAAAGGCTAATCTGCAATGCTATCAAATGCACGCCTCTCTCCCCAATGTCAAAGCCTGGATCCCACATTGCCCTGAAAGAAAGCATGCCTGGGCACAAGCATACTGTATTTCAAATGGAGATTTTGCGTAAGCTGATTTTTATAGTGATGCCGAGAGTAGCTGCTCTGCTTTTCATCTATGCAAACTGGAAATAAAGTAGGCACCCTGCCAGGTCCATGACAGCAGGCCAGACCCAGGCTGCCATGGGTGACTCATACAATGACATCTAAGGGGTCCAGAAAAGAACCCTGACTAATGGCTTTTGGATTCCATGTGACCTTTGATCCTCAGTGCCTTAGACCGAAATAAATGACCTAATTCCAAGAAACTACATCCAGTATGTGAGCCCTAATGAGTGAAAATTTACCTGCTCTCCAGTGATTAATAGGTACTTGCTACTTATCATAATTCCTTAGATCTTAGCCAAAGGAGAGTGAATTTGCTTTCCAGATGGTCACTGTTGAAAACAACCCACTTTCCAGCATTGGGCAAATTTGAGAGTGGCCGTGGGTAAGTCAGATGAAGGCCATCCTGGAGCAGGCAAAAAATACACTCTCAAGCTTCCCCAAACTATGGTCCTGTTTAAGTACTTACTAATGCTATAATTACTAACTGAAAAAAGTCATCAGTCGCCAGGGCCAGAGCAGGACTCTGGGGATGTCCTCAACCGGTGCACGCTCTGCCATCACAGCACAGTTAACAGCCAGCCCAGGACACCATTGCCAGAGCACTGAGGAAAGACAGAGGCACAGACATCCTAATCTGTAGCTAGACCTTCACTGCAACCTTTCCACCTTCCTCAAATGCTGGGGTACACTGTTAAACACGCTAGAAGAAATTGATTCTCATTTTTCCTGTGACCTTGGCCAAGTGGAAACTTTTGTTGTATTTGACACACTCATTGAAAACTATTTGATACTTTAAAGGGAAGTTGTTACACTCTGAAAAAATAATTGAGGATAACAAAGGAAATACAAAATACGTTGGTCTAACTAGTACAATGAACATAACTGAATGTGTTTTAAACTTGGTGTTGGGGGTATAAAAATGAAGAAAAAATAATCTTCCTATCTAAAACGGGCATCACTGGTAGCTTGCTAGAAATCCAAAATTGCTGGTCCCTTTCTTGAATCAGAATCAACATTTTAAAAAAATGACCCCCAGATAATTTGACTGTTTATTAAAATTTTAAACAGCATGTCTATAAAACAAGCCAAAGTTCTTTGATTGGGTCACAATTTCTATTTGCTGGTGTTTTAGAAGCAGCCTTTAATGTCTGAGGGATATTCCTACACCTCCATGAGTTTCTGAGTATACTTGATATAAGTCTCATGATGCAAGTACAAGGAGATGCTAGCCTAAATGCCAGGCTGTTAGGAAGTACAAGGGGATGCTATCCTAAATGCCAGGCTATAAGGAAGGACAAATCAAGACAGCATCTTCTGTTGAGAGTCTAGACAATCATTCTGTTGTTGTTTTTTCCCCATCACGCCACGTCAGTGATTTTATGTAACACAGGATCACCTTCATACATGATACTCAACATCCAGAGACAGACTGGATATGTCTGCCTGCCCTGAGCAGAGAAGAAAGGGAGGCATCAACAGCCTATGTAGGGACAGTGCGAGAAGGTAAGGGGGACACTTTATCTGATTTTGATTGCAAACATGAACTTTTGCCTTGATAATCAAGTTCATGTGAGTCTGCCCCTAATCTTGCCTTTCTATCCCCAATATCTCGTTAATTATGACACAGCATAAATATTGTATCTTGAAGGTGTTATTTTTTTTTCCTGAGACAGGGTCTGACGCTCTATAGTTTTGACTGTCCTGGGACTTGCATGTAAACCAGGCTGGGCCTGAGCTAACAGAGACCTGCCTGCCTCAGCCTCCTCCTGAGTGCTGGGATTCAGGGTATGTGCCACTGCTCTTGACATCATTAATTTCTCTAAACATGAACAAAGGCGAGGATACTGAACAGTTCCATGTTGTAAGCAATGGGCCTGTCTGTTTGTCTCCAGTAGCCTATTTCTGTCTTTAGACTAACTCTAATCTGCCACACCCTGTGACACTCAACCTACCTAACACAATACCTATGCTAATTCAAATAGGAGAGACAGCAGTTGGATCCCAGGAAATACATGTTTAAATGTCATGAGCTGAACAATGCCATATTTGAATGCCATTTCCCCAAAGCCTCTGAGTATCTAACACTTAATCGGATTGAATTTGGTCTTCATGGAGAGTGTTAGCATGTGCTCTTCAGTGTACACATCAGCTCAGAAGGCATCATTTACACCTTCCGACTCCAGCCCCTGAAGATGCTCCCATGCAGGAGTGTTCACATCTGATTTATGAAGCTCCGGCAACCGCTGAGCAACCAGTCTTCCGGTATAACCATAACACAGACCAGCCTAACTGAAACATATAAATTCCACATACACTTAAAAATATTATTGTCTGTAATTTAATAGAACAGAACGTTTCTAAGCTTACAGCCTTGCATGCAGAAGCAATTTTTCAAGCATTAATACTTAAATGGGTCATAGATACCACATCTGTCATTCTGTCCTGAAGTCTATGAGGCAAAACCAAGACTACGCTGGCCTATTGATTTTTCTAGCATTTGCTTTAATTTACTTAACCATTGAGAAATCCATCAGTACATAAAGGGCAACTGTCCATTACTGCCTCATTTGCAGACATTCCTTCCCCTCATTTTTGGTAAATATTTCCCTTCGATTGCTATGTGTTTACAGTGTAAAAATGAATTAGGAAAGTGCGCACACCTGTTTCTGCTCTGTAACGGCTGCACTGAGGTATATGTAACGTGCTTAAAGATAGAATAAATATCTAGACATTATTACATCTGTGTGCAAAGGGTGGTAAATTAGATCCTAATTACATTAACAGGGATTCTGCCTCCCAGCTTAAATTTTACATGAGCACTCTGCGAAGCTGCAAAGGCTCTGCTGTGGTTTCTTTATGAGCTGGTGATTACAGCTACTTCCTATGCGGTCACTAAATATTCTGTTTACAAATAAATGAAGAAGCTTTGAGCCAACTTGCCAGGGTAATAATCTATTTTTTTGCTCCCCCCCCCCCCCTCGCCTTAACAAACCCTCTCCACACACGCATGGCAACAATCAGGAGCCCTGGCTTCATCTAATTACTCCATCACATAATTTCACAAATTGCCTTGTCACTAGGGAGCCAAGTGCAAAACACGCTCACAGTGGGATCTCAGGCAGCAGCTCCCATTTACTACTCATTCCTTGTTAAATTAAACGCGGAAACACCAGTTGTATGAAAGAAGTCGAAAAGAAGGCTTGCAAATGAGCCAGACACATATAGCTCCCATTACCATCTCACCAAATCCGTGGCTGGCAACACATGCCTACCCCAGTCTCCTCTCGGTGGACCTATTCCTATGCACCAAAAAGCTGAGGACAAACAGACTGGTCCAGAAAGGAAACTCCATCACCTACCAGCAGAAACATGGGCACCTAGGAAAATCGTGATATTCTCCAGCCCTTCTGTTCATTGTCCTTTCTGATAGTGAAATGCCTGGCCCTGATCATCAGGAGAGAGTGCACTGATGGTAGAAGAATGGCTCTAGTCCTTTGAAGGTATAAACAGCCCGCCGCATTTCTTTTCTGGCTAGGAAGACAGACCCAGATTCCCCTAATCTTCAAAAATCCTCAAAAACAAAGTTCATCCATCAAGTTGGCCGCGCAGTCTTAGGTGGTGCTCTTTTAAGTGAGAGTGCCGCACATGTTTCTGAAACGCATCAAGATAAACGCTCCTTCATCACAAGACAGATGTGGGTGGAAGGGAAGAGTGTACAGCCAGCGACATTACTAGAGGGAGTGAACCTGAGGTTACGCTCCTGGAAGCTGACATTTTTATATCAACAACTAAACACAGCCACTGGTAATTAAAGGTAGTGCTTTGTGACTCGAGAGCCAGCGAGGTCAGGTACCGTTTTCCATCACAAACCAGTCCTTTATGCATGTAGATTTGCCAGCATTATCTGCACAGGGAGAAGGAGACATTAGCAGCAGCTGTCTCTCCGCTTTTACACTGAGCATTCTATTCATACAGACAGGTGGAGTAATTTAAAAGCCAATGCGGTGCAATTTCAATGTGACTAATGTCACTGCCGACTAAAATGCCACCATTACCACTGTTTATGGAAACATTACTAAAATTACATTTTATTCATAAGAATTTTAGGATTCTGGTTACTACTAGCTTTAAAATGATCAGCCCTCGGTGTCATACCCCAGAGCAGCGGCTTAATTCTCCAGGGTTTAGCAGCCTTCTTTGCTGAGAAACGACAGTTGGATTGTAGGTTCAAGAGTAATCAGGGCTGCATAAGCAGTTCCTTCGCTCTCCATAAAGCAAATTAAAGGCATAGCTCTTTGGCGTCCTGACCACGTGTCAGGCAAAAGGAAAAGAAAAAGTCTTCAAGGAGCTGAATTCTCTGGTAAAGGGTTAGTTAGGATTTGCATGAGGGAAAGTGGATCCTTTGCCCCCCAAATCACCCTCAGACATGGGTAGAAGGAAAGATGAGCAGTTAAACTGTGTTTAAAATCTGAAATTATAACAATCCATAAATTATGAAGCTTGCTATAAACTATCAGTAGCTGTAGCCTTGTCTCCTCATAGGAGTAAATACGTGTGGGAGACAATCCAGGACGGGAAGGAAGGACCGCCCACAGTCTTGGGAACCATTACAGGACTCAGGAAGTCTTATGCCAAAATCCCTGACTTATATTTTTATATAAAGATATACTAATTAGCTAGGTATGAGATGAGGTTATACTTATACCTTTGAACTCCCACAGGGCAACAGTGCGATTTGATTTGGCTCATGTTTGAGAGGTAACTCCGTGGAAATCCATGGAAACTCAAGGCAGGAGATCCTGACCGAGTTTAGTGAGAGCTCTGCTCCTGACCTGAGAAAAGTCACCCTGCCACCTCACAGCACGGGCCCCAGAGTCCAGTGCGCATGGACAAACGTTCCCTTACACAGCCCCACAGAGACAGGTGTTAGAATGTATGCAGACCAGGATCAATCATTTTCTTCAGCTGCTTAAAAGACACAGCGACCCAATGCCAAAATAATCAATAAAGCAACACCATGAAGGGAAGCAAGCGACAATCTTCTCTTTCTTTCTATCTTTCTTCCTTCTTTTTTTGTGAAATCATTTTTGTGACGTTCCTCCCCTCTCACATTTGGAATTTAATTCCTGAACTTTTGCAAGCTGGCGCCCGGATGGTTTTTGTGATTTTTTTTTTTTTTTTTTTTTTTTTTTTTTTAGAATGAGTGTTTACATGAACTGATGACCTTTCCAACCTCAGGGCTTCTCCAGAACTTCCTAAGACACCAAGTTCTCAGGGCCATTTTTATCCTAGGACAATGAAAGCTCTTGGGTGGTTCAGGGGCTCCAGGAACAATAAAATAACCGCTGACCACTAAGATACAAAGACCTAACAGCAGATTCCAACAAGGGTTAAGTGGGGATATATCGCCTCACTCCCTTTTTTTCTGAAGAGGTAATGCCGAGACATTCACATCCAAGTAGTTAGCAAAAATCTCTATTAACAATACTTCAGTTAATATAAAAACAGATCATTTGTATCTCATTTAACTGTTAACTAACCTAGGATGTTAATGTTTGTGCACACCAAGTTACTGGAAGACCTTTCTTTAGATAATACATTTCATATTGGAAGTCATGGCCACTGGGCAGCAATTACTGAATGAAGGCATGTAGCTAAACCTCCAGAAAGCAAGGGCTGAAGAGGCTTTAAAAATGTCAGAAGGTTTCATGGCATAAATCCTTCAGCCCCCAGAGGTTCTCCACTGGTCTACAAGAAAGCAGTCTGAGGGACTGGAGAGATGGCCCAATGCTTAAGATCACTGGCTACTCTTCCAGAGGTCCTGAGTTCAATTCCCAGCAACTACGTGATGTCTCACAACCATCTATAATGAGATCTGATGCTCTCTTCTGGCCTGCAGGAGTACATACAAGCAGAATATTGTATACATAATAAATAAATAAAATCTTCAAAAAAACACTTTAAAAAAGGAGTCTGAGTACCCCCTTTGAGTTCTTCAGAATTCTTTCCTTGTTTAAGTGGGTGTTGATTTGAGGTTCTGGTAGGAGTTAGGGAGAAGGGGAGCATTGCTGCTATTGTTTGGATTTTTGGCTTCGTATTTTAGAACTGTGGATTGAACCTGAATCCTTATCTACACTCAGCAAATTCCATTCCACTGAACTCCGTCCCAAGGAGGTAACTTTTCGGAGAGCTGGTCCGGCTGTGCAGCTCATTCTGGATAGCCTCAAATCCTCTATCCACCTGCCTCAGCCTCCAACTACTGGGACTGCAGGCATGAGCCACCATCTCTGGTTCTACTGTGCACTTGACACGTGAGACCAGGCCCGAGACTCAGCACTCTGAGATTCCTGGATCAGAAGCAATAGTTTCGGTCGAAAGCGAAACAACCATGACATTACTGAATCGGAGCATCAGTAAATTAAAGTTTGCAACCTCAAGTCTTTCGGTATAACTCAAGTAAGCTTGGGTCACGAGCAAGAGGGCTTGTGACCCAGGAAATAAGACTTTACAGTGTGGTTTCCACAATTTGGCTGAATGCTGGCACAGGCCGTGTGATGGCTATCAATGGATGCCAACTTTATACGTCTGCAAGGAGGGAGTTTCAGCTGCAGGACAGCCTCCACCAGGTTGACCTGTGGACAGGTCTGCAGATGTTTCCTCGGTTGCTAATTCACGGAGCATGGGCCAGCCCACGGTAGGTGGTACCATGCTTATACAGGTAGGCCTGAGCTGAGTTAGACAAGTAACTAAACGTAAGCCCGGAAACAAGCCAGTAAGCAGCACTCCTCCATGGCCCCTGCTTCAGTTCCTGCTTCCAGGTTCCTGTCTTGGGTTCCTGCCCTGACTGCCCTCTGTGAAAAACCTGCTGTTGTTGGATTAAACCTTCTCCTCCCTAAGCTGCTCTGGGGTTGTGGCATTTACTCATGGCAATAGATGTGAACGGGTTGACTTAAACAGAGATGGAAAAATTAAGCAACTGAAGATGATTATTTGGGAGACTCAGAGAAGCAAAATGGGTCCCCTTTCCTCACAACTGGTAGTATGGCATGGGTTTGAAATTGTGTCCTGCAGAAAAATCCATGTATGACTGTATTATAAAAATAAACATGTACATAGAGTCACGGTCACACTTTAGTTAGAAAGACTGAGTGATGAGGAACGAGTTTCCACTTATGTCAAATGTACAATTCAGGGACATAAAGTTCTGCTTTTCTCCAAACTACCTGAACCAATCTAAAGCAAAGCAGAGAAAAAGTTTCCTTTCTGAAACAAAACCAGCCAATATTTCCTTAAGCTGAACCTCCATTCATTTGGGCAAAGGACCTCCCAGGAGTATCATCTTTTTGTCTGGTTTGTTGGTTGGTTGGTCATTTTTTTCTTTAATAGAGTCTATGTAGCACAGGACAGCCCACACTCTATAGTAATCCAGGCCTGTCTCTGGAACACTGAAGTCCTGGGATTATGGGTTCTGCAGCCATTGCTGGCTGTTAGGACTCTCAGACCCTGAGAAAGTAATGAGTTCAGGTTCTATAAAACAGAATTCCTAAAGACTAGACTGAGTTAGTTTAGGAAAAAAACAAAAAAGAGATTCATACATGGACATGTGGTATCCCAATTTTAATTTACTTTCTCTAAAAGGTAAATTGGGAAGGAGCAGTCCACGAATATTCATGGATCAGATTTGATATTTTAGAAAACGTATCGTTAGTAACTGGAATAAGAGGCAGCCAGGCTGCTGACATGGGCTTTGAAGTCTGAGGAGTTCAATCATGTGCCTAGCCACCAGCAGCCTAACAACGTGAGCTCACGTGCACATTTGATTTAAACTAAATCTTTATCTAATTAGCCCCAATTAAGAGTCCATCAGAGGGGCTGGGGGCGTGGCTCAGTGGTAGGAGCGCTTTCCTGGCACACGCGGGCCCTAGGTCTAATTCCTGGACACTAGGAAGAAAACATGTTTGCCAAGAAACCAAAGATGATGTATTTCTTTCCTAGCTTTGGAAATAAAAGGGAATTTTAGAAATGTTGCCAGCTCGACCCTACAAAAAGTCGCACAGAGAAAGGACCCAACATCGGGGAAATCAGCGAACCTCCTGACAGCGAATGTCCCAATCGCAGCAGGAAGTGAGCGAGGGACACCCTCCTATTCGAGTCCTGCGTACCTGTGGTGAAGCTGTACTTTTGTTTTCGCTTTTGATTGTTTTCCCTGTTCTGTCTCCTCATCAACGGACCGTAATTACCCCAGGTCAAAGGGGCGCGGCGAGGAGTGGGCAAGAAAGAACAGGCAATGGGAGAGGTGGGGCGAGGCTGGGAGAGGGCTCTGCCAGGTCACTAATGGGCTCTGGGGCAAGAATTTGAAGACGGGACTTTGCTTTCCCTTTGATCTTCTAATTCGCAGTGATCATTAGTATTAACTCCAATTCTTCTGGGTGACGAAGTCCAGCTGTAGCCTTTTCAGTTTACCTGACCTAAGAAAATCCATCACCCATCCATGAGGATTTCAATAACTACCTAAGAAAAAAGAATCTGTTAGCTCCTCATTCTAGCTTCACGACTGAACAGAGCTTCTATGATGCCTACTGCAGAATAATTAGGGCATTCCCACTCCTCCAATAATTAAATAATCCATTCCATTTTCCTCCCGAGACTGATGATTCCCACTTGGAGGAGAAGCAGGCAGGGTTCATATGTAATCAGAGGTGGAATATGAAGTCCTTAAGGCAGCAGCCACCTCTTGAGCTTCAGAAGGAGCGTTTCTGGATGAGCCAGAGTTAGTGCCAACAGAACCGAGCTCTGGTCAGAGGAAGGGCAAGACCCGGGGGAAAGGAATGACCACCAAGATGATCTTCTGTGTTGAAAAGACTTTGTTTACAATGTGGTCTATGGATATATTAAAGGAAAAGCTCTCATTCCTCCCTGCTAGTGTTAACAAGTTAATAAGTTAACAAGTATAACAAGTAAATATCTACCAATAATATGTGATGGTTCATATCTGTAATCCTAGCACGTGAGAGGCTAAGGCAGGAGGGTTGCTGCAAGTTGTAAAAAGAAAATCAAAATTCTGGCCTACAGATATGACTCAATAGTAGGCGGCTACCTTAGCCCAAGGCAAAATCTTGGGTACACCCCCAGCACCACAGACAGACACGGGGGGGGGGGGGAGGGAGAGAGAGAGAGAGAGAGAGAGAGAGAGAGAAAAGAACATGAACACATACATATGCATGCATACATTCTAACTACCTGCTATAACTACAAACCACTTTCTTGGGCCAGGCACGTAAGAATGAAATTGATCTGAGGTTGGTTTCGACCACCTTGCTGCAGGACTTTGTGTTTATTACTCTGACTGATATCTCAAGCAAGCTTCCACAAATCTAGATGACCTGCCTCTCTGTCTTCTAAAAACTGCCCAAGTTCTTTCAGATCTGGTAAGGGAAGCTCAGAATAGTCACGGCTATGATCAAAAAAAAAAAAAAAAATGTGAGGAGAAAGGAAAAGGCCACCCATCGCTCTCGGTGTGGAGACCGGCCTGCCTACTGACCCCCTCTCTTACCTTGGTCAACCGAATGAGCCACAGGGACAGCAATTAGAACTTTCCCACTGCACGAATTAATTGCGGTTTTAGAGAGCGATTCTTCCAGGACTGTTAGCAAGCCTATGACACCGAGATCCTCCAATGGATCTTGTTACCAAGATCAGAACCAATGGACAACAGCTGTCTCTTCTAGAGTAATCAATTCCCAGTCCGATTCCATTTGCTCTGCGCGTAGAGTGGCGGACCCGCAGGGCACTTTTCATCTAATAGTGTTTCTATGGAAACACCATTCTCCACCTGGAAGATTCTACAAGCCCTCACACTGGCTGGATCCACATGAGAGGACAGTCTCATACCAGAAATCAAGGCGTGAATTTGGTCACACACATATGAAAACATTTTCTAGGCTAGATGTTCACACAAAGAAATAAGGAAATGAGAGAAGCAAACACACATAGAAAATATGGGTTTTTTTTTTTTTTACTCTGAAACAGTATCTGTAAGGCTTCACCTGGGGGGATCCTTGTATCAGTTCAAGGACTGCGAGTTGGAAAGAGTGGCTCCCAGTTAAAGCCAAATATTGGCCTTTGAATGTTTTCTCCACCTGAGTCTGTATCTCAAAGATCTCTAGTTCCCCCAAAGTTCAGAATGCCTGGGACACATGGAGGCTCTAAGCAGGAAAATACAGTCATTTCACATTCTAAATAGGACCCTCACTAACTACTTTTCTATCTAGATTACATTTTTTAAAATGCAATATGATCAGGTAGGGAAACAAAGAAGAAAAAAGACTCTTGGTCTTAATCAAAAACATTGTATTTAGTACTTTTCTCTATCCCAGGAATCCCCTGAACATATCTCTATAACCCAGTGTAGTGGGGGGGGGGGAATTGTGGAATGCAAAACACATCCAGCAGAAATCTTAAGACACAGTAGACTGTTCACTGTGGGGGTAACGCCCAGGAGAGGGGGGGGGGAATACCTTGAGGTGACTTAAGTCCCAAACTGATTCTGATCCGTGATGATATTAAGTAGATTGCAATTGTGTTCAATGGTTTCAGGCAAACACAAGCATCTCCATGAATAAATGCTTCTATTTCCTTTCCTCTTCTCTCCTGTTAACTATCTACATTAGGTCACTCATCCTTCTCTCTGGCAGAAAATCGTTTCTCTTGGGAGACTTTCCCTATTTCGCAACACTGACCAATGTTCAGGAAGTCTCAACTGGGGGGTTATCTGCTCACTCTGTGTTCATCCACACTTTAGACTTGTCTCCTTCTCTCTTCTTTCTACTCTACACAAGAATGTGCAGCTTGGGTAACCAAAGTCCATGAGTCCAAGCATCAGCCATTAGCTCCTCTGGACTAATAACGTGGGCTGCTGATTAAATCTACCTGTGGCTAACTAAATACCAAGCCGGTTTCCTTCCTCTGCAGCGGGTGCAACACCTTTTCGATGCCTTTGACACACAAATGCTTGAAAGCCTTTTAAACTGAGTAAGCTCAATAGAAGGATCAGTCCATTCATTGTAAAAGAGTGTGTGGGGGGTGGGGGGAAGCCTAGCCACTTACAGTCTACAAGGTGTTCCAGGTTTTCGAACGTGACTTTTGGTATTTAAGAAAAATTCACTTATAATTTGCTAGTAAATAATCATTACCATTTTTAAATTAGCGTTTCAATCGCTGTTTTATGTAGAGCAAGACTTCCAAATGGAGTTTTCAGAAAGATTACATTAATCACATAGAAATAATATGATGGTTTACAATTTGTGACATTCTTGCTAAGAAAATGTCCCCCCAAAGTCCTACTTCTCTGGAAGGAAAGTTACCATAGGCTCAGTATTAACATATACTGAGGACTTTTTTCCCCCATAGAATTTACTGGTATCAGCTCTTGACTGACTTGGCTCAAGTTTCCTAGCCGTTCCTTCAATAAGAGTAACAAAACAAAGGGGAGGGGAACATCTCTTGAAAATGGAAACCCATTTGTTCTTTCCATTACAGGGGCTGTGGGAGGTCACTCACTGGAGAAGGAAAGGATGGAAAATCCTGGGTTCTTTACCTTTGCTTTCAGACAATGTCAACAGAGCAACTGGCTTTTGGGAAATCGTTAGGATTATCGGTATTTCTGTATGAGCAAATGGCTCTGAGAGGAACAGGGTGTGGAAGTCCCCAGTGTAACTTCCACAGACATTCATAGAAAGCCCACGGAGCCTGGAGGAAGGACTTCCCTTCCAGGGCAGTGACACAGGTCACTGACGGAGGGCAACCAGCCAGGCCTCCAGAAACCGCACAGTTCGTGAGTAATGTCCATCACAACTGTCACATTATCACACGGCTCACATAAGCATTGTGATTTAGGTAAAATCATGCCATTGGGAAGGATTTGGTGTCTGTTTGATTTTTATTTCTTTTAGACAGTATAGCTAGCTCTCTGCAAGGTTCTTCACAAGGGTACAACCCGGGAAAACTAGGAAGTGAGTCACACAGCTCGTCCCTGTCTCTCCTGATTCTGTCTGAACCAATATTTGATTATATTTTATTCAGGGACATCTCCATGCCAAGTCTCCCCTAAGCCTCTGCTCAGGCTGAGGCGAGAGCTGAGGACATCTATTCTTTTCCCTGTTAAGATAGGAGGTAGCAGTAGTTTGACAGTCAGTTCAGGGCCATCCTGATTGCACTCTAGAGCAGATCAGCAGGATGGCCCTCGGGATGAACTCCCAGCATCCCTGCATGAGCACCTTGACCGATTGTCACCTCTTCTCAAAATGGAGCTTCTGTCATAGGCCCTGGACACCACAATCCTCCCTTCTCTGACTCAACAGTGGTTGATAATCATCGGTTGGTAAGTTACACGAGGCAGATCCCACAACATTTACCTACGTGCAATGAATCGTTAGGTGAGCAATGAAACCAGGGTCAGATTTCAAGGAAATCCAATAGGTTGTCCAAATCATGGAGTCTAAAACCAGTAGACTCCAGTGCTAAACAAACATCTCATGAACTTTACTCAGAATGCTCAGCACTATCTAGACTGTGTTTGGAACCATGGGAGATTCAGATGAAAGAAGAGAAAATTATTGTTTTAAGTTGTTGCTACTGATCTCAACTCTGATTCCGTTCACCAGTGCTGAAAAATATGGATTAACTTATATCCTTAAGTGAACTGGAGGCACAACCCCTATGGAGAACAGCAGAATTAATGTTGCCTGCAGAAACCACTGAGTATGTCCCGTTAGACCAGAACAACTCAGGAGGAACCCGGCTCGAAAAATGGGCCAGGTAGTGAGGCTCGCCGGGCCCTGGACTTTCACATTTAGAGAAAGTAACCTAAGTCTAAAACAGTGGGACTATTGAAGCCAAAATCACAAAGTTTTAACCTCTATTCATGTATGCAGCTCTATTTTAACCTGTCCGTATTCATTCATAATATTGAAAATGCCCTGGTCAGCAATTTTACTGATCTTCAGAATATCATTTCATCCATAAATTTTCAGTTTTGGCTTCTCTCTTAAATGACATTAAACTCACATACACTTACAAAATATCCACCAAAATATTGTGATTATAAATATTTTGAGCATGAAATTCATTCAGAACAATAATCAAACCAAACAAATCCCCTGTTGGCATAAAGCCCCGAGTCTCCAGGTTCTCACATCTCCAGAATTCCCGCAGTGAAAACAGCAGTACTCACACAGACAATATAAACTGCTACTCTGCTTGAACAGTCCCGGGGGATTGCACAGGAAGAGTTGGCTGTATATTGCTGTTTTCCTTTACTGTTCTAAAGGCAGGAACAACTTTCACTGGGGGCTCTGACTCACAGCACTGTCATAATGGAAGGGTCCATTCAAGCCGCTGTACAGCAAATTACATGATCATCTTGCCATCAAAATATAGTAGACAATTCTTTTCAGACCATTCATTACAAAGGTCCATTAAAGCACTCACGACAGCTATCATCTATGGGGTGGGTTCTACTTTCTTCTTCGAAAGCTTAGTTACTAGCTCTAAGTACTTCCCAGTCACTTTGAAAAGCAAAGTCATTACAATGCACACTTAAAAATCACAAGGACCCATGGATTCCCAAGCCTTATAACTTAAGGTAATTAGCAAAATTATAATCGTGAGCTTCAAATGAAGCTCCTGATTCAGGGTATAAGTCTAGGACAGAAGTGCCAGCCCTTCGTTAAAAACTGGGACCACAGTGATGTGTGAAGTCCGGGGGCTCATTTTTCTCTATCAAAACTGGTTCATTGTCCATACTTAGTTTACATACGTCATTTGGAGTCCACTTACTGTTAGATGCTGGAACAGCCACGCCCTCATGATATTGGTGGCTACTTTGGGAAAGATGCCACGCTTTTTGTGACGCTTTTTGTCCTTATCAGGGTCATCATCGTCACCTGTGCTGGGGGAAGCTACACTGTTGTCCAAGCCATCACCTGCAAACATAGTGAATCAAATTTTGACTGATGCTACCTTAACATACTTTATTCAAATAGAATGCCTTTGGATACAAACAAAACCAAAAGAGCAGTTAAAATGATTAGCACTTTCTTCGGTACTTTAATTTCATTCCAAGACAAAGAGAAAGAACAAGGTCTCAGCTCAAAAATCATCATGCCTTAAAAAAAAAAAAAGCAAAATGTCTTCCAAAGATCAGAGTGCTAAACGCAAAAGGAATGGAGGGAAATAGCCGTCTCTTGAGTGGCTTGTTGCCATGGCAATTATTCCAATATAAGTAAGCCCTCTACTGGGGAGTTCCATGTGGTGGCACTGTTACTGGGGATCTCTGCCTGGGTATTTGAATTCCATATAAAGTCACTGATGTCAACTGGATTAGAAGACGCAGCTAATCCAGCAACTATGGCCACAGGTGATCTATCTTGAGATTGGTTGGGGAAGGATGGGGAAAGGCAGGCAATCCATCACATCAGCAATTTGCCATGGAATGCTTCTAAGGTGACATAATCTTTCTTAGTTGTAGCAAGAGCATCAAGCTTAGTAAGGGGAAACCCCTGACATATTTTTTTAATTACAAAGTAATTACAATTGGAATAACATAAAGGAATGCTAGAATTGTATTGTATTAATAATCTGGGCAGTTTCTAAAATCTCTTCCTGAAGTATTGCACACTGAGACGTCACCTGGTAACATATCATTAATGGATCCTGTTTTCCTACTTGTTTTATTATGAACACTTGAATTGTTTATTTTAAGAA
Organism: Myodes glareolus; assembly: GCF_982192425.1. Taxonomy (NCBI): domain Eukaryota; kingdom Metazoa; phylum Chordata; class Mammalia; order Rodentia; family Cricetidae; genus Myodes; species Myodes glareolus. Next base: position 88,122,911 of record NC_142033.1, read on the forward strand.
CTATTTCAGCTCTGTACTCAATAAAACGATAACACAGCCTTCCTTTAATAATGCCATATTTGACAACATGAGGGGAAAAAAGTGTTACCCATGGAATCACAGGAACTAAAGTAAGTCACCAAATCTAAATTAGAAATACCTGTTTTTGATCTTTGCATCCAAAGTCAAAGGACAAACAAGAAAGGACTAAACCCAGTACCTGATCATCAGCCATGCGGTGACACGCCATCTTCTCACCGGAGGCCCTTAGGCCTCTCTGTGAGTCTTAGAAATGGACTTTTGGAAATGGACAGATTGATCTGGGCCCAGAATGAAGAACTATAGTGGTCAGGCAATAACGACTAAACCCCAGGGCACACTCATCCCGTCAAATAAGTCATTGGGAACCTGTGGCCCAAACAACTTGACACTTTGGTAATACAGGCTGCTTGGTGGCTGCCTATTGGAACTCACATCAGATTCTCTTCCACGGCTTCACCTCCTCCATTTCTTGTTTCTACTCTAGATCCTCAGTGCAGCAAGAAATCTCTAGCTCGGTTTCGCTTATTCTTGTCACCTATAGTAGTTACGTTGCAAATATCTTCAACTTTTCTTAACTGTTCTTTCAGGAAAACCCACTCCTCACCCTAGTCGCATCTGAAAAGTGACCCACCCCCAGAGTTTTTCAGGTGCCGTGATGTGTCCTGAGATAAACTCCATTCAGTGAGGAGCAGATGGATTCTAACATTCTGACTTTCCGTAGAGCTACGCCACACTACGAGCTGTGGGAGAGCTCCTTGTAACGTAAACGCTTATAAAAATTCATCATCTTAGTGCATTTAACATCTGTATAAAGCTGTGAAAGTTGCCCAGACTCATAGAATGGGTTCTCCCTAGAAAAGGTCACAAGATGCTCAACTCCAAAGCCACCAGTCCACCCAACTAATGACCAAAGTCCTGTGCTTCAAGGTCACATGGCTGGACGTGCTGATGCCAGGGTCCCTGGTGAACCCAGACACCCACACACCTAAGTCAATGCTGTCCTCTCTTTATTTGCATAGCTAAGTGTTTTATGAGAAATCCCCTTGGGTTTGTCCAATGGATTCTTTGAAAGTCCAGTATTTAAAGAAGCTCTTCTACAGAGAAGCAATTCACCACATAAAATAACAATTCATTAAAGAAACATGAGAAAAGAAAACAACTCCACAGCATTTAAATTTGCAATAGCTAATCCACTTTCGATATGCAGAGGGTGGCTGAGGAAAAGAAACACATGACCCGATCGGTGATTAAAAATGAAAAGCTTCTAACCTAACAATACTGCTCTCCCCACCTCTCCATGATAGGTTTCCACCTTCACAAAAATAGCCTTTTTATCCATCTCAAACCCCTTCAGATTAATTTAGCAAGCAATGTCTAGTGCCTGCCTAGGAGAGAATTCATTGATAATTTATGGAAATATCTACCATAATCCAGTGGAGATGACTTTTTTCCAGCTTTGTGCATTAATAGATAATCAAGGCCTTAAAGCAGCCTTAGCTTCCCATTACCTCGGGCAAAAGAATTCCTGAAAGTGTGCCTTGAGGGCACCTGAATTATATACTCCATTAGGAGAGGGCGGCTTTCTGCATTCCACGTGTAACACTCCCCAGAACCTTCCTGTTTATTTCTGCTGTATGAAAGCAGAAGCATTAGGAACAGAATTTTTTAAGTGAAGACTTATGTAGATACAATGGAGGAGCCTTTCAGGCAGGAGCCAGATCACCCCTTCAGTCCCTGGCAGTGACCTCTCCTGAATAAAAAGGTTTCTGTTACATCATTAGCTCAAGCCAAAAACAGCCCCGGCTTAATGCACAGTTTGTTCTTCCTACTGTTTTTAGGCAAATACAGCTACTTTACTCCCATCTGGGAGGGAAATTACACTGCTGCGTTGTAATCTAAGACAAGATTTTCATTGGAAGCAAATGCTTTCAATCCAGTGTAAATACTGGTGCATGTTCCGAAAGCCTAAAACAATAAACCTTGCTCCTTCCCAACACGGTTAGGGAAATGGAGAAGATGGGGGCTGAGACGAGCATAATAAAACAGAGTATTCTAAAAGCAAACACTTTCGTAGATTTTAATAAATTGTTTAACCTCTTCCACTTTCTAAAATTGAAAATTGATCTCACAGCGTCTCGACCTCGGAGGAGAGTCTAAATGGTCAATTGTACCTTTAGCATTTCAATTCACTCCGCAATTTGATACAGTCACCTCGACGTGGTCTCGGGAGGATTTATTTCCTTTTTTTATTTTTAAGATCACTACGCAAACTTGGAGGACCACGGCCGACCACACGGCAGCAGGCAGCGGCTCTGAAGCCATTTGTAAAATGTCAGCGGTGACTTCATCCCCGCTGCTGACTTCTCCTGCCGCCAAATGAAGGCAAACTGAAAAGGTGGAAATAATCATAAAAATGATGCGACTCCATAAACAAGCTTACGGCCTCATTAGGGTAGCAGTGGGTTCCAGTGGGTGATTTATGCTCGTTTTGCTGAAGCTAGGAGGAAATGCCACGGGGCGACTTTAGCCAACTGCTAATGGTTTCTGACAGCTTCTTAGTAACTAGTGCAAGCAACGTTGTGGCGTTTGCTAGTGACAGAAACCGAAAATGTCATATTATCTGCCCATGTGTCATGAAGTCCGTGTGGCAATTAACTAGTAGGCCAGTGACTGAGGGGCCAGAGGCTCCTGAAAATGGCCTTTGGCTATGCAGAGGCAGCAATGGCTGCCTGTGTGCACACTGCTGCACGTATGCAATATTCTAATGCAGAAATTCACTCCCTGCAACTTCCCAGTTCCGAGGAGAACTCACATTCCTTTCCTTCCCTCACCTATGTGACTCTCTGGGCAGAGGCTCTGCTGCTAGCAGAAGACTCTAGAGGATTCTGTCGTGCTATGATTAATTGGCTGTACCTGGCTCTGTGCTTCTGGACGCTGCATTGTAAGGTGCTAGCTTTTTTTTGCTCCCTCACAAATTAGTCTAAAAGGATTGAAGATCACTGAAGCAGATTCATTGCCTGTCGGATTGCAGGAAGCAAAAGAACTCTGCCCAGCAAAGAGATACTAGTCCACCAACATCAGGCTTCTAACAAGCAGAGGGAGACTCTTGGCCACACTTTGCAGTTTCTGAGCTATCAAAACCACGCACTATATGTCAAACTGTCAAAGCTTTCAGCGTGGGCCATTTGCCCTTTCAAATAATATTTAAGGATTGTTTTTACAAAAATTTTATAGGCCATGGTCTAGTGGAAGAGGCCAACCGACAAAGAAAGGAATTTGTACTACAATTCTGCTGTGGACAATCTCTGGGGAGACCTGGGCCTATCCCTGTGGAGCAAGGCAGGTGACCTGTGGCAATTCCCAGGCTGCCAGGAAGCTCAAATTTCAAACACACTCAACTCAAACATCCCAAGTCGCCTATTTAAGCATGCCTAGGCATTTAGACTCTTCTATCTCCTGCCTTTCAAAGCAGGATAAAGAGGCATTTATTGTATTCGGACCATTCAATAGGTCAGAGTGGCCAGGTCAGCGGGGAATTCCTCCACAGACAGGTCCAAGCTCCGCTCCCATTTTTTTTTAAAGCTATCTCCCCCTTTTCTCCCAGGGCTACCATTCCACAAAAAGTACTGAGAGAGGGGCAAAAACAGAACCCTAAAAAGAACCTAAGGTTTTCATCATAACTGATAGGAATCAGGCTGTCGGGGGCCATCAGGTAAATATAAAGTGGTTGTGTTCTGTAGGTCATGTGTGATAGAGGCACAACTCCTAACTAAGGAAGTGAACTTTTCAACTGCCAGGGCACACGGAAGTGTGAGGTTAGGACCCCTTGTTTTGTGGAAGTGCGCAGACAACCCTAGATGCCAGAATATTTTCACGTGCAATCTTGTGTGGAGAGCCAGTAGTTGAGGGTCAGATCCTATTTCTTTACTTTTCTTCTCCTGCAGTTTTTAGGGATAGCAGTGTCTCGTCCTCAGACGTACCTAGATTCAGTAACCAATGTCACTGGTAATTGTCACTTTCAACCTTGGCAAAATCCTATTTGGGCCAGAAAGTGGTCTAAATGGTCTTTTCAAAGCCAGCTGAAGATGGCTAAAGCTTCCTGCAGAAAGGATCTTTGTCATATGCTGTCACTGTGGACAGAAAGAGCAGGACATTAGGGCTCCCTTCTCTTGAATCTTCCACAGTAACTCTGCAAAGGAAAAAATAAGGTTCCCCTCAGCAGGGTGACTCCAGCCTCCCTTGTCACTGGAGCCAGTGCCTTGTCAATATGGAAAGGTTGGGTTTCTTCGCAATGGTCAAGTGTGCATGAAAATGTTAGAAAATGTAAAATCTCACCCCAAACCCACTTCTCTAGGTCCTGGGGTGTCCAGTTTCCCAAAAGTCAGGCAGAATCAGGCCTCTATGTTATATTAAGAGAATAAATGGCAAGATTTACAAACATTTCTTCCTCAGAAATTAGTTAGAATACTTCACAGATCTTCCAGAGTTGTCTTCCTTTCCAAAGCACAAGAGCTGCCAGAATCACATTTCGGAAGCACATACCTAAGCATGGCACCCTGGCACTGCCCCACCTTCCACGGTACCTTTTGCCCTTAGGATGGAAGGCATCACTTTTCGCGTGGCATGGAAGAACTCCCACAGCCTCTTTCCCAAGTGGGTTCTCAGCAAGGATTTTGCCAAGACTCACTGTGCTCAGGCACCCCCAAGCTGCTCCTGAGCCTGTGGGAAGCTCTCTGCATCCTGAAGTGCTCACCTCTCTATGGTTTCTTGGACTAGATGTTTCCCTGAAGTAGGCTTCTCTTCCTTCCTCCAGCACCGTGCCAAGCATCTCGGTGACCTTTAAGGCCATGTCCTACTGCTATCTCCTACAAGGAACATTTCCTGGATTCTGACTGACTTACTGACCCATTGTCCCTTTCCCCCAACACTGGGTGTTTCTATTCTCCGTCACACATGGACGGCCCTCCCCCACAATCACCCAATACCTCATACTGCCCTAAGACAACCAACGTTTAGACATGTGTTCTTGACGTCACTACAGCAGGGGCCAAGGCGTACTCATGTCTGTTTCTAACCCGGTGTCATCATAGTGTAAAGGGAACAAAGTGCCTTACTGAACAGGGAGCATACTGTTCCCACTGTGCAGAGAAAGTAAGACTCTGATTTCCACCTGTTACATTTCTTTTCACGACAGGTGTGTAAAAGTCTTGGGAAATCCTTACTCATGAAATCTGATAATGTAGAAAGCACAAGAGATATGCATTCTCCAGGATTACAAAGTGTTTCATACACTAAGGTTCATCGTGGGCCAAGAACAGCCTCCCAGAGACGGAGTCGGAATGCTCGAGAATGCTTGCCGTGGCCCTTCAGAAACAGCTCAGTGCTTCCTGTAATTGTTACTTACAATGTCTTACCTAACTAAAGGATTCTGTGGTTGGGACAGTTTTTCCTGAGTGCAACATTAAAAGATAAAGCAAAGGCTGTTTGTTTCCTCTTTATTTGCCTAATGAAATATGGATAGTCTCTACTTTATTCATTTCCTACTTTTTCCATAGCAAAGAAATTCAATTGCCTTCGACATACAATTTGGTCCTGGCCCTAGACTCCAGACTCAGATTTTAAACATCCGTTATAAATCTAAAATCCTCGTGACTTCGAATTTTCATAGCTTTGCCAAGAAATTGCCTCGTTGTTCCCCTAGCATTTCATACCCCTGCCTCAGCATGGGTTGTCTGAAAACTCAGGATCTCTGGGAGAGATAGCATCTCGAAGGTGCCATCTTAGGTGACAGTGGGAAGAATTTTCAGCAGATATATAAAAGCATATCCCTAGGCCTAAGTCTTAGTATTTTTGTTGTTATGTTTTGTTTGGTCTTATTTTGAAATAAAGTCTTTCTATGCAGTCCTGACCGTCCTGTAACTTGCTATTTAGATCATGCTGACCTCAAACTTACAGAGATCTTCCTGCCTCTGCCTTCCAAGAGCTGGCATTAAAATTTTCTATTAACATGCCCAGTTTATGTTTTAAATAGAAACGAGGTATAGTTCAAGTATCTTCTAATCAAAATATTACAGATAATGATCAAAATCAATGATTAACTTGTGTGTTTAATATTAATTAGGATTCTGTTAATTTCTTGTCTTTCCTTCTATAATTCTGCTCAGACTCAAATGATTAATGTTTCCTTGTTCTTAGTTTAAAGTAATTCCCAGTAGATCAAGAGGAAACAGCGAAACAAAGCAGGTTCTGCCAAACCACAACTTTCCTGAAAAGCCTGAGATGATTCTGGTGAAAGCCATGATAAGGAGTTGGTTATGGACACCAGGTAACCCTGAGCCAAATTCTAGCATGGTCTTCTATGATATACTGCCTTACTTTCTCCCTTCAAACTGTATGGACCCATCATTCACTGCAGCTCTTACTACTGTCACCACACTTAACAAAAGGACACCGCGTTTGCACTTTGGCCCAAGCGCCACATCTGTGCAGATCACAAATGGCAGACAACATTTCTGCAGAGTGCAGTCCACTCTCAAGAAGCCCCAGCTCACCCTATCCCAGGAGCTAAGAAGAAGCAGGCATGGTTAGAACCTGAAATGGGGCACAAACCGTGAACAGCATCAGAGTTTTGCTTTCCGTTATGCATTCCAACTGTGAGACCCAGAAGCTAAACAACATAGTCACAGTGATAAATATGTAGTTGCAAACTCATGGACTTAGTCAGAAAGCAAGAAAAATCCGAGAGGGCGTGAAGTAAGAACTGACCCAGACTAGGGAGAGCAACTACAGTAGAAACAAGCAAGGGGGAAGGGCAGAAGACAGCATTCCAGGCCATAGGAGAGAAAGAGCAGGCCCAGAGGCCTCATGCAAGCACAATCCAGCCATAAAACTCACTGGGACAGTGGAACCAATGACACTGGACAATTGGAGGAATGGGAGTTACAGTTTTGTGGGTCCCTAGGGCTCTGGGAATCCTGACCTGCCAGGGTATGTCCGTGGGGTTGTTAGAGCCTTCTCTGTTGTGTTCCAGAATATCACACAACTGTCATCAAATAAAGCTTCATTCCAGGTCCCTTTCTAGTTAACCTCACATAGTCTCCTCATCCAAACCAAGGTTGAAGACTACAGGGCGGGGTTTGGGAGATGGTTCAATGAGTAAATGCACCAGCTGCCAAGCCTAGAAATCCCACTGTCGACAGCACAGATTCTTCCAGGTTGCCCTCTGACCTCCGCATGCATGCTGTGGCATGTGTGAATGTATATACGCAAACACTAAGGAAATGAAGCAGCAACGCCTTACACATTAAGAGGAGGACTAAGGGACGGGGATGCAATACGCCCATTCAGACAGAACCTGACTTAGACACCTGACATGCTAACAGGAATTGATAACTAGGCCTCTGGGATATTTGGAACACACATCCACAGAGATGGGAGGTGGGACCATTGCTAAGATCCAAGGTCAGCTCAGTAAAGACAAAGCAATGCATTAAGTCAGGTAAACGCCCAGTGACCTGGGAGTCCTGGGCACAGGAAGGCAAGTGCCGGCCTGAGGAGGAAGTCCGCTTCCTTTCACGTTTCTATAAACTGGCAAGAGCTGAGCATGACAATTGTCCTTAGCCTCTCCTTTCCCGTGTCTCTCTCACTGTCCGGCGACCCTCCCTGGAACTCCTAAAAGCTCCAGCACTTGAGGAGGGCTCTTCTCCTTCTACTTACTCCTGTCCGGCTCTGAATTTGCCTTCATCTTCTCCCATCAGCCCAAATGCTCAGCCTGCCATCCTTGTGGAGCCAAGCCAGATGGTCAGTAGAAAGCCTGGGGGAGTTCAAGTCCGATGGGAAGGGAATCTCTGATGCCATTCTCAAGTTCCCACAAGTATCCTAGACTTTAAAGTAAGGGCTGATGCTGGGATGGGGGCACAGACCAGTGATCCCTGCACTTGGAAGGTGGAGGCAACGGGCCAGAGGTTCAAAGACGTCCTCAACTACATCTAGGGTGGCCTGGGCCGTGGGAGCTCTCCTCTCAAGGGCCAAAAATAAATAAAATAAGTTGTGTCTGCGCAAGTCACTCTAACTCCTTAAATGGTAGAGTTTCAGCTAAAGTAAGGAAGGGTTTTAAATCCCATTGTTTGCGTTGGAAAATATGGCTTCGCAAAGTCAGTCTATATAATTTTCAAAACAGAGCCCAGTGTGTTTCAAAACTGACCATCAGATTTCATCATCGCCCCACCCCATACACATGCTCCCAATTTATTGCCTTCACCCCTTAATTCCTGACCATATTTAGGGAACTGTTTTTCTGAACCTGCCAAGGTTTTTTTTTTTTTTTTTAGACATGCTGTCACTGTGAGTGATCCTGTGGATGCAATACAGTGAAAATCTGAGTCAGAGAACATCCGTGTGTATATGTAGGTCAGCTGTAATCTGGGCGTTTGTATGTTGGGGATTGCCAGCACGCTGAAATAAATTTGGAGTTACTTCTTTGGCATAAATAACACATTCAATTAAGCATCTACCACTTCATGCGTCTCCACTGTCAACACAAATAATATATAAAATGTAATGGGGTGAGAAATGTGGAAGGAAACCAACCGCATAGCTAAGATACTGAATGGTAACATTTAGGAATTTTTGTGAAGCACACAAGCACACAAACATTCCAAAACCTCAAAGTGCATCTGGTGGGATACAATGAGGACGGCAGAGTCTCTGCAGTCATAGCAGAGAACTGGCCACTGAAGTTGCTCAAATCTGTACTTAGCAGATACTCAAGACTGGGTCACAATATACTCCACTTATATGAGTTGATGTTCACTAAAATAAAGTACTATGGACAGATGCTTCTTAAACTAAGAAAGCAAGTGCGTTTTCAATTCTTCCCCACCCACTTGAATCATTGTAATTGATTCTTTTGAGACAATAATGTTATAATTTTTTTAACAATCTAATATGCCATTTTGATTTTACTCTCCCTTAGGGGGACAACAGCAAATTAGTTGCCTATCCACAGGACAAGCAGCAATGATGAACAGAAAAAATAGACTTTACTCATATTTTTATCTGTTCAGCCTTTCTAAAACAACTAAACACCATGGAAAATTCTTGCAAAAGGTGTCAAAACTCCTTAATAGAACTTTGGACAGTTGCAGATGAGAGCTTGCTACAAGGTATTACTGAAATTTATATATTGACTCCAACCCTAGAACAAAAGGGGAAGACCCCAATTGAACACACTTGCATATATGAAAGAAAAGTCATGCAAAATGCATTCTGAGTCATCCGCTCAGGGAGCGAGCACACTGAGAACCAAGGCCTTGTTGCTTGTGTAAAGAGAGCGTAGGAATGCACACCACTTCTTGGAACTGTTTCCCCAAGAAGTGTGTAAGGCATGTGTTAAGGTCTAGAAGGCTCTATGTAGACATGACTAAGTTTTCCAAAGGGGAACTGTTATCAAATGTGGAATCTTATAGACAGACAAGCAATGGGTACACACACACATATTTAGTGGTTATCAATAATGTGTGCATTTGTGTGTGTATGTGGTTTGTGAGCGCATGTGTGTATACATACCTTCTCTAGATAGAACTTGTTTACCTACAGTACAGAGTATACACTTGAAAAGTCGACTAAAAGCCAGTTTCCAAAGTCTAAGCTGGAAGCAAAGCTTTTCTACCTTGACTGCCTACAGAATGACAAGACAGCAATTTTACAAAACCCATTCCTTACACAGCACTGGAACACCCAGACCAACACTGGAGGATCGAGCAAGAACTCAATAGTAATGATTTCTACATAACTAAGTCTGAGTAGCACTAGGTTAGAACCATACATTGTGGCAACGTTCCGGACCCGAGGAGCTAAGCTCACTGGAGAGGGGGCTCTTCAAAGCCTTCTCCTCGGGGTTCCTGCTTCACAGTTTGGAGGCTGAAAGCTTTGTACAACTACAGCAAGAAAAAGAGACTAAAAAAATAAATAAGAACTCAAGAAGCAGTTACACCAGGGAACGTCAGTATAGTGAAAAATAGCCCTCTACAGGCTTCAGGGGCTTCATAGAAAGAAACACACACCACGGAACCATAACTCATGTGTCTACTGACTTCAAATCATATTAAAATATTTGCTAGAGTCACATATGACAGAATGCATTACAGTCTTAAAATATTTTCACCAAAAACATCTCTAGAAGCTGCAACATTTTCAACAGAAGATTTCTGCTCGTGCGGACCCCGTCACTCCTGAGAGAGACAGAGAAGCCAGGATGACATGGTTTTTGCAGAACTTTTTCACATGTCTGCCCTCTCTAACCCGTGGAGCATGCCGCCTAATGTGTGGCGGCTCCACTCTCTGACTCCCTAGCTTCCTGGCCTTCGGTCCTCACAGTACTCCTGGGTGTGTTCCCCTTCCTCCCTGACACCTCTTCGTTCTCTTCTTAGGAGTCAGGAGGTCTGAGGGAAGATGTCGCATGTGGTGTGGAGTAGGGCCGCAGACATCTGAAGACGGAGCCCAGAAAATGAGAGCACCCAACTCCAGTGCAAGAAGCTGGGGAAGAGGAAATGCCCAGAATAGACAGGGAGAAGAGAGATGCCACCCTGTCCAGACAGACTGTTTTACAAAACGAACTGGATCAAAGCTCTGACATAGGAAGTAGTGGGTGTGTGAAGAAAAACTAGGAGATATTAGTGTGTTAAATATAATTGAAGAAGAAATGACTGAGAAGAAGGTTAAGTGAGAAGACAAAAACCTTAAGACTCTCTTATTGTGAAGCCACAACCTAAAAGGGTCAACAGTTTTTAGAAGCAGAGAGTTCCCAGAGTGCATCTATTATTGTACCTAAGCGTGTTTCCTTTTGATTAAGGAGGCGCTAGCTCTTTTGTGGACTTGTAGAGCCACTCATACGAGTGACTCAGATAATTAGGGACAAGTGCTTGCCTTTCAAAATAAGCACGCTGTGCACACTGGCAACTTTACGTTGGTGGACAGGACACCGTAAGGATAAAATAAGCCTTCTAGATAATGCAGCCACTTCCTCTTTCTTGGGCACATAGGTGCCTGTGATCTTGCTAGCTACTGACTCGGATTCAGTGCGGTCCTTATATCACCAAGGGGCCGGTAGCGGCCCTGCCTGTCTATGGGTGTGAGTCTCCCAGATCGTTCCCTCTGGACAAACACAGCCAGAAATGTGTTGGGTGACAGGCCTACCTCCCTCAAGAGAAACGGTGAGAACTGGATCTGGCTGCTTCCCCCTTAAGGAAGCACACCCCTGCGCCTGCTGAGCCTCACCTGGGTCAGTGATCGCTGAGGCTGACTGAGGGCTTGTGACAGAAAAGCAGATTGGATCTCACCTCTAGACAACAGGGCCCTCAGGGTCTCCTCCCTTGTACCTTATCTCACTCCTACTTTGCAGGTATCAAAGTCGGAGGAGGAAGGATCAGATAGGCCCCATCTTCCTCACTTAGCACCTGCCCTGAGTTATTGGACCTCTCCAAGCCCCAAGCCTGTCTTCTACCCCTAGGCAAACAGTGAACTCAGGCAGTTGTATTTGCATCTTAGACTTTGTTGGACACATGGGGAAAAAAAAACATTCTCAAAAAAATGTTCACCACATCACCTGGTAGTGGTGACCTAGCTCATTGAGCCAGAGTGTCTCCATTTTCCTGCTGGGGACTTTCCTGGAGCAGAGGAAACCAATCTAAACCCTCCTTCTAGAACTTTAGAGGTACTTTTGTTGTCTCCTCCTAGCCACTTACATTCCTAGGGCCCAAGTCTCTCCCCGATATCTACACTGCTCTCTTCTCATTCAATGCTTCCTTTTCTTCCTTTTTCCTTTCCCCACTCCCCCACCCCTCTGCCCTTTTCTTAAGGAACCTTGAAGCAAGCTTGGTAAGGTAAGTGCTTCAGAGAAAACTGAGTAGCCATGCTGCCTAGAACAGCCCATCAGAAAAGCAGGCAGCTGCTGGGGCCGGTGATGATGCTAAGTTTCTCCTAGGGTTAGGATTCCCTAACCCACGCAGGCTCCTTTGGCATCCCAGTAGCTTCCAGGAGCCCAGAGCTACCGAACCCTCTGTACGCCGTGCTTCTATGCACACATCCTTATAACAAAGCTCTACTTATAAAGCAGACACCATAGAGAATAGCAATGGGTAATCATGAAGTTAAACAGCTATAAAGAGTAGACTGCAATAAAGTTCACTTAAGAATTATGAGCTGTTTGTTTCTGGAACCTTCCATTTATTTTTTTTTTGAGTATGGATAACTGAAACTATTGAATGTGAAACCACATATGAAAAGAATCATGACACACGCCTTAGTTCCCTCACAAATCGGGTGAACCCGTACATTATCCTGTTGTTAATGACAGAGGGTTCTTAATGTTGTTGTTGTTGTTGTTGTTGTTGTTGTTGCTTTACTAACATGGACAAAGCTCTATCTTTGAGACAGAAAAATGAGATACACTTTAGGGAAATAACTTTTCATCTTCCTCTGGATCATAGCTTCTCAAATGCGGGTCATGACCCTACGAGATCATGTGACCGAATGTCGGGTTTGTAAAACACAAACTTAAAAAATGGTTAACAGTAAAAAATTTCAGAACACAAAATCATCAAAAATGTATTCAAGCTCAAGTTGAAATGAATCTCAGGTGTTTCTGGGGGCGCTCAGCTGTGCTGCACCGTCTGACTTCGCTGCAACCTTGCTCTGAACTCCTGACAAGCACGCTTCATAGAATGAAAACTCCCAAAGAGTGAGGCCTCAAGCACTCCGTTCAGACTCGATATCACTGGTGAAAACGGCACACGAAGGGTTCTGCTCCTGTAGAAACCTCAGTTCAGGGGGCTGGAGAGATGGCTCAGTGGTTAAGAGCATTGCCTGCTCTTCCAAAGGTCCTGAGTTCAATTCCCAGCAACCACATGGTGGCTCACAACCATCTGTAATGAGGTCTGGTGCCCTCTCTGACCTTCAGGCATACACACAGACAGAATATTGTATACATAATAAATAAATAAATATTTTAAAAAAAAGAAACCTCAGTTCAGTTATGGGAATCAAGATGGCACTGTTTTCTGTACCATCACCCCTCCGCATGCATCAGGTTAGTAAATCTCTGGATTGCATTATATTTCATTTTAAAAATTGTTGCTGGGGTTGATAACTTGATTTTCACTAAAAAAAAAAAAAAAAAAAAAGACCTGCCAGATGGCTCAGTGGGTAAGGGCACTTAATGCCAAGTCTGATAACCTGAGCACCTTCTCCGAAAGCCAGGTGGTGGAAAGGGAGGACCAACTCTGGAAAGTTGTCCTTTGACCTACTCACACACACACATACACACACCAAAATAAAACATAAATATAAAGCTAAAGATGTCTAAACTGTGCTGTAGGGTTACGACAGAATTTCCAACAATAGGGGCATTTTTGAAATGGCCCAATGGCCCTAAACGTACTTCTGCCATTTTATGCTATATATTTATGTAAAACAGCCTTCTCGGCATTGGTGATTATGAAGCATAAAATATCAATCAGCTCTGAAAGTTGCTGAAGATCCTGCTCCCTGAAGTATCAGATACTCAGCCACACCTGAATTCTGTATGTAAAAGTTACTGAGCACATCCAGGTCATGTGTGCACATCTGTGGAACTGAAGGTTGAACCTAGAATCAGAGCATTATGGGTAATCATGCTTCCACTGAGCCCCACCCCCAAACCCTCCATCTTACGACTACGCAAATTCACTTTCATCTTTAATAAAATGGAAAAATTATATGTTATACCAAAGAACCGCTTTAGAACAAATTTCTTATATGATTTATTACTGGTAAATGTTTAGTTAGTAGATCTACTTTATACACTTGGGGTCATGTAAAAAATTCACCAGCGGAAAGGTGTATCCTGTAGAGAAAGTGTAGTCAGAACGCCAGACAAGCTAAAAGCAAATGGTCACAGAACACTGAGTAGACGTGGCAAGGATCTTAGATAAAATCAAACTTGTGAAAACTTTAAAGTTAAAATTCACTTTTTCAAGAAGTGAAGCAAAGAAAACATTCATTTTTTGCCTATCTTTAAAAAAATTCCTCAAGCTGGGCATGTGGTATATAGATCCCTAAGGCAAGAGAAGCCCTTGAGTTTAAAGCCAGCATGAGCAATGTAGGAAAACCCTATCTCCCCCAAACCAATACCAAAGACAAACACAAAATCAAATTTGATTTATTATGGCTTTTTCAACATGTCTTAGTAGCTGCCAGAAGTAGCCCATTTACTGTAGACTCTATCTGCTGAGAGACCAGACACCTTAAGGTGTGCTTTTCTGAGCTGTCTCCTGGGAACAGGCTGCTGCAGATAAGGGAACACAGATCTTTGAAGATTTGAACTCAGGTCTGACACCAGCCTAACCCCCTAATCACACCAGAACCAGAACCACCCCGCCCTTTTAACCTCCTGAGAGGAGATAAGGTCCAACCTGGCCTTTCCCTGACCTCTAACAGCTCTCAGGGGGTATCAGCAGCCCTTCCCCACTCCCCACCCCCACCCTATTCATTGCTACAGGCTGTTACAACTTAGCAAACTTCCCCTGAATCTTATCTGATTTTCTAGGCAAGGAAGGAAGACCCAGGGTGGCTGGTAAGTGTACCTGAGTCAGAGGGAGCAAAGAAGGCTCCCTGCAAAAAACTTTAAAAAGGACAAAGAAGACAAATGCTAAATGCCATTCCTGGTTCCAGAAAGAATGGGAAGTCACCACCTTTAGTTCTTCCTGGGGCTGCCTTGCAAGAATTTGCCTAAACTTACCTCCAACCAGCAAGGACAAAAAAAAAAAAAAAATCCTATTTAACAACAAAAGGAAACAAAAGCCAAACTCCACGGGCAAGGTGGAAGCCGAGAAGGGAAGCTCCGACAAGAGCTCCCACCCTTCCTATTCTAGAGGCCTGAAGGAAGCCAGTAACAAAAAATGTATCCATGGCCTTTCCAGCCTCATTCTGGCATCTTCATGGATCTCTCCACATCAGAAATCTGAGCACCTGCTGATCAGAAAGCCAGCAGCCAGCTCCCCTCTGATCCTGTGACATTGGAGGTTCACACTGGGCAGACATGGCAGACTGTTCAGCCTGAGAAGAAAAAAATGGGGTCGGATTGGAAGTTCAAAGAGAATTTGGGTTTTTTTGTTGTTGTTGTTAGTTTGTTTTAGATTTTCTCAGTAATTTTGAGTCACAAGAGGAACCGTCTCCCCTCCCCCCAACAGTAACACAAACAAGCTGGCTACCTCTTGGAACATTAGTCTAGAGCCGAAACCTATGTGTGCCCCATACCAAGAGGCGGCGGTGGTTCCCATGGAAACTATGTTCCCCACAGCTTAAAGATGTGAAGCTGTCAGAGGGCTTTTAGCCATGATGTCAAAGGACAGCCACCTGAAATCTACCCGAAACAAGGTACAGAAACTTCCGCTTTGCTGGGGACCTCACTGTGACCCTCACACTACCTCAACTGGGAAAA
Organism: Myodes glareolus; assembly: GCF_982192425.1. Classification (NCBI taxonomy): domain Eukaryota; kingdom Metazoa; phylum Chordata; class Mammalia; order Rodentia; family Cricetidae; genus Myodes; species Myodes glareolus. The sequence continues at coordinate 88,138,410 of NC_142033.1, forward strand.
AGTCTGTCCTGTTCCCCTCCCTCAGCCCCTTCTTAACCAGGACAGAACGAGCAATGGCCATGTCCTCACAAACCAGACGTCAGAATGCCAATCCCAGGCCTGTCTGACTTCTGAGTTGGCCTGTAGCCTAGAATTCCTTGCTGCTGGCCCCACCTAACAGATGGGGTATGCCAAAATGCCAGGCCCGAACTTGCTAAACCCTTTGGACACTTTGTCTTGGACCACCCAGCTGTCTGTACAGAGGCCAACTTCTATATCCAGGTTAAGCACTCCAAAGTTGCATTCCTTTTCGTATGGGGGTGTTTCTGCCCTGTCCCATCCTTCTCTCCGGGCCCAGTAGCTCTGTGGGGCTGGGCTTCTAGAAAGGCCCTGCGGATCCTCACCATCTCCTACCTCCTTCTCACCTGGAATCCAAAATGTGTTAATTGTGCCAAATCTGTTCAAACCCAGGTAGTCTGTGAGAGAATTGTTTCCATATTGGATACCAAAAGTGGGTGTGGGAAAGGCAGCCACCCTCCTGGTGTCTCACCCTTTTCCAATGGACTCTTTCTTTCAGAGGCAAGGGAGTAGACACACTCGGTTAAGTTCAGCATCTCTGCATTCATCTGCTTGCATGGCTCCTCCTGTGTGATCCGGGCAATGCAGGAAGAGCTCTGCCCGATCTGAGCCAATTGCAGGAAAGGTGGATAGTGGGTCTTGGCTGGCTCAGAGCTGGGTGTGTCTCTTCGAAAGGTGAGAGACCCAAGTAAGTACTGGTTAAAAATATCCAATTTTTAAGACTCATGCTGTAGGGAAATAAAGTCAGAGAAGCTAAGACACTTTCTAGTTATGAAATAAGACTGTTTCCATTTTAATATTTAAATTATTGTGGGTGTATATGATGACGGGAGTGGGAAGGTACACAGGCCGCAACTTGCAGGCGGAGGTCAGAGGACAAGTTTGCGGAGTGCGTTCTTTCTGTACACCTTTGTGTGAGTCCCGGGGATCCAATTCAGGTCGCCAAACCTGTGCAGCGAGTACCCTTACCCACTGACCCCTCTGGCCAGCCTAAAATGAGACTTTCAAATGAAATTATGGAGCTGTTTTAAAGTATCATGCCCATAACTTCTCTTCTTCACTTGCTTGTCATTCTTATTAAAAATAATAATATATAATTTTTAGGAAAAGGCTGTGGGTGTTCTGGAGTAGCAGGCTGCAGGGATGTGAGGTGGTGGTTCCAGGCAAGGCCTTCTAGAAGTTGGCAATGAATGAATCAAGGGCAAGTTCCCAAGTGGTCAAACAGTGACTTTACAACACTGGACCCCTGTTGCTCATCTTCGCAATACCCCCACCTCCCCAGATACAAGAATTCTTGTCTAAACTCCAGGTGGCAACTGGGACTGAGGTCACGTGCCAGTCATTACTTTCTGGATGAGATTCTCTTCCTTGGTCCTTAGAAAACTGCTGGAGGTAAGGGCCTAGCTAATTCAGAATAGCGGTGTGAGAACTGGTGGCAATGAAGATGTGAACGCTCAGCAATCTGTGACATGCCAGAAAGATGTCCCTTTCTCTGTGCAAACTTCTAGCATTCCCAAGACAAAGACAGCTCCATTTCCCCACGCGCCGGGATCCCACTCCACCCATAGTCCGTCCACATGCAGCTCTGCTCACTGTATTTCTCAAGGCCTGACGCCAGGAAGCAGCCGGTGCTGCTTGAAAGAACGGTGAACCAAGATCAAATTTACTTACAGCTTCCTAAGATTTTTTTTTACAGCGGTTTACAGAAGATGGGAGCCACAGAAAAGGGTCCTAGGCTTTTGATTTCTCTCTACAGAAAAGCGTTAAGAGTTCCCCAGTTTGTTCCATTTGTCATACACACACATACATGGAACAGACGGAAGTCATTGGAGGAAAAGATAGGAAGAATCAGGTCGTATCTTCCTATCAGTCTGCTAAATCCTCTTTTCCACCTGGGAACAATGGATGGGTGGGTCAAGCTGGCTGACTGAGAGCCTGTCTTCAGTCTGCCATGTCTCTTCACTACAAACATGCGACTGAAATGTAGCACTACTCACCTGGTTTAACCTGTATTTCCACGTGGCCTATCTATCATATCACACCTACAGACACTGAAAATAGCCTGCTTTCCAGGAACTTCTAAACTTCTGTTCATTTGTCTCCAAACGAATACAGATAGTTTAATCTCTCTCTCCTCTCTCTTTGTTCTTAAGTGGGTCTGACTTAGTACTGTACGGGCTAACTACTAAATCAAAATGATCATTTTACACTTGATAAAGAACATTGGTATTTTCAGCTGATCCGTGTATTAGGGACTATCTGAGGGAGAAGGATAACAGGCTATGTGGCTTACAGTGAGGAGGGGCGTCGTGTGATGCAGAGGTAGAGTCAGTCAGAAGTATTTCATTCCTGTCTATTTGCAATGGGCAGAGATGGACATGACCAGAGGGTAGTCTTCTAAACGACTTCACAAAGGATCCGTGAAAAGTAGCGATAACCTCGTGCCTGATTTGATTACGGACACTGAGATGGTGGTGAGAGAAAAATCAACACCATTTTTTGAAGATTGAGTTGAAAGAGGAATTATTTCCAAGGAAACTACTACCAGAAGACTAGCGAGATGGGCATTGCCCAGTCAAGGTGACTCGAGGCCTAACCCACAGCTGGCACACAAGACTGTAAACAGCACACTCAGAAGATAGCAGACCCACAAGAAGCTGGAAGGTGAGGCGGTGGAACAGAATTGCACTACCTGTTCCTGTTCA